>NC_058087.1:161324422-161416922 GCF_014858855.1 Bufo gargarizans
AAACAAAGCTTGTGAAGGAGGCCTAGATCAGCTTTTTTTATGAGGCTTATGTGTCTTGAATGCTGGATGTTATGGATGGAAAATTTTAACAAATCTGTACATTTATCTTTGCTTTTTTCAGCTTTTTACATACTGATAGTCCTGGTCCTCTGTCACCTGCAGATCTGAATCGCACTAATGAAATTCAGCGCACTCATGGTTTCTGATTCTATACGGTCATTTTATCACAGTTTCTTCTGAGACACAGTCCCAGGATCTTCTATTACCAAAGATATCCCTATGCTTAGCTGAAGCCTTCAAATTCTTATTATTAGTATGGTAGTTATAATTTCATATCCTCCAGAACAACCATTTTCACACAGCTAAATTGTAGCAGACCTGAAATTGTTATTTAACCGTCTTATTTACACACTGTGTATCTGAGTTCACCTGCGTCCTGCGGAAAAATACTGTGGGAACAGGTTGTGATCTCATGATGAGTTCTGGCAAACGACACATTCAGCCTGCTACTTATATATTATGTGTATGCCCTACAAAATTACAGTTTTTACCTATGAATACTTCCTTCCATAAGACTGAAAACTGAGATAAAACTGCCAAGCGTTCTAAACTCCCATTTTAATATATAATAGCTTTCCTTCCAGTTTATGACCGTGCAGCATTATGTTTATGCCATATTTATTTACTTTGGTCAATAAACTTTATATCTTCAACTTCTTCTTTAGTGCTCAAGTCAAGACTAGTAGCGGCTCGGGTTGATGTTTAAAATTTAGAAGGCTGGAAACCATAAATATATACATTTCATCCACATAAGTGAAAAAAAGCCATCATTGAACTACTTTCTTTGTTTCTGTGTATTGTGTGGATTGGGTATATTGTAGGCTATGTTGGATTGCATATTTTTTCATAAAGGCACCTGCATCCAAGAATGACACAAAAAAATTGAGTATTATTGCCTTTAAGTCATATTAATCAGAATCTGAGGGGAGTTGCACAGTCGCAGATTCATCCCACCTCCTTAATGACCAGATGTTTGCAATCATCAAAGATACATCTTCAATTGTAACAATTTCTTTGTTTCAGTGGCATTTAAGCTTTAGTGGAATTTACATAACAACATGTGACATATCAAATGCTTAAAGCCACCAACCATGACAGTACAAATTACAGTCATTTTTCAATAGCCTGTGCAAGGTGCACAACTTCAGGCACTTGGCCTAGCAAGATGCTGTGTTTGTTTCTGTTTGAAGACAAAAACAGCATGGATTCCTCTCTACCACAGTTTATTTTTGCTACAGGGAAAGAATTAGAATGGTATAAATGAATTAAATTATTACCCGCCATAAGCAGGAATTGGAGGAGGAGGTGCTGCAGCGCGAAATGTGTTGTAAACTGTACGTCCTCTGCCTCTGAGGTGTGCTCCTCGGTACGCAGCAGCAGCTGTTGCAGCAGGATAAGGGAAGCCAGGTACTATAAGTGAAAACAATTATATTATGATTATTATGATTATACCAAACTATTAATGATACATAATAATCAAAAGTTATTCCACAACAGTTACACATGCCATATTCATTAATGCTGGGGTTGCACCTACACTTTTTAGCTGTTTTAATTGATTTTAACTATTGATCTACAGCAGTACTCCAAAGTGGTAAATTGATTTGTATCCAATTTTGTGCTCTGCAGCTGTCACTTGATAGTTAAATCAATCAAAAGTGCCACAAAAAGTCTAGGTGTAGCCTCAGCCTAAAGATCAAGGGAATTTTTGCATCATGCTCATCTTTTGTGGCTTTTGAAGAACCGTGCTCAGCAGAACAGCAGAGATGACTCAACAGATCTTTTCCTACCTATTGATGAAGAGTATCCAGAAAGAAAGTGAAAAAATCTGTTCTGCTGGCAAATGGCACAGTCCTCTGATATAATGTAACATGCATATATAAAAATCAAGACATATGTTTAAAAAAATCTCAATTAAAAAGGTTGTCCCATGAAGACAACATCCTCTATTCACTCTGGGACTCCAAAAGAATGGGGTCTATTCTCACCCATTTGAAAGGAGCTGTGGCCACCTAACTGAACAGCCACTACATTGAGTTCTTTGGGACTGTTGCAGATAGCCAAGCACTTGTACTCGGCTATCTCCAGCAGTCCCATAGAGTTCTATGGTGGTGGACACTACAATGGGGAACATGGGTCAGTATTCATGATTGACAGGGGCCCTAGTGATTAGGTCCTCTCCAATCAAACTTTTGTGAACAGTTGGTAGGCTGTCTTTCATGGGGCAACCCCTTTAATAGAAATCTAAAAGTAGCAAAAGAAAGAACTTTGAGAGGTCTCTACACAGTATTTCTTTCTAGCTTATGTGTTCTTCAGGTAGAATGATGGTTCTAATGACAATAGACCAATAAAGTTTTCTTTCCCTTTTTCATATTTTAGATCTCTATCTTATTTTCTGACATGTTAACCATAAAAAAATAAAAATAAATCATGCATGAATGGGGGCCTTAGTCAGAATTGCCTCTTAAAACTAATCAAAGATGAGCTGGCCGGATTATTTTATCTAACTTTCACCATCAGGTTTTCTAGAATACCTTAAACTAAATGAAATACAGCAATTCCTTTAAATTCTCTATTTAGCATTGGGAATGTTATAAAACCCTAATGCTAATCTATCAGCAAACTGCAGGTGACAGGAAGGCCTCTGACAGTAGATTTCTCTCCTGCCTTTAAACATTTTATGAATATTGGGAGAGTCACTTATAGAGAAGGATTTGAGTGTCCTTATAGATGGTAGATTAAATAACAGCATATAATGTCAATCAGCTGCCACTAAGGCCACCAGGATATTGTCATGCATTAAACAAGGCATGGACTCGCGAGGCAGGGATGTAATACTACCACTTTACAAAGCGTTGGTGCGGCCTCATTTGAAATATGCAGTTAAGTTCTGGGCACCAGTCCATAGAAAGAACGCACTGCAGATGGAAAAAGTACAGAGGAGAGCGACTAAACTGATAAGGGACATGGAGGGTCTTAGTTATGAAGATAGATTAAAATAATTGAATTTATTTAGTCTTGAGAAGAGATGTCTAAGGGGGGACATGATTAAGATATACAAATATATAAATGGGCCATAAAAAATACAGTAAAAAACTGTTACATGTAAAATGCCCTCAAAAGACAAGGGGGCACTGCCTCCGACTGGAGAAGAAAAAGTTCAGTCTCCAGAATCATCAAAGCTTCTTTACTGTAAGAACTGTGAAGCTGTGGAATAGACTTCCTCAGGACGCGGTCACAGCAGGAGCATTGGACAGTTGTAAAAAGGGTTTAGATGAATTCTTAAAAGTAAACAACATTAATGCTTATGAAAACGTGTCGAAATCTTCATCAATCGAGTCTCACTTCCTTCTGGGATTCACATCTCCACCTATCACTTGGTTGAACTTGATGGACTTATTTTATTTATTTTTTAACCGTATCAACTATGTAACTATGAACCTAAAGGGAATGTGTCATCCAGAAATAACCTATTGTTTAAATCATGTTTTTCTGTGAAACATATTTTTTCACATTTTTGGTGTTTTTTTTTTCTTTCTATGTACGTGGTGATTTTCCATGTAACTATCTATATCTAAAATATATATATATATATATATATATATATATATAATCCTCCAAATTTTACACTAGCCACTAGACCTTATATTAGGTCATGTTTTTAGTAGCTATTATCATTATCATAACAGGCAGAATAACAATAACAATTAACACCAATATATAGCGAACACAGAATCCACCATACACAATAGGTGATATCACAGCTTATCTACTCCCTCTTGACCCCTACACAGGTCACAGAGCATGCCTTGAAAAATCTCTAATATGTCAATGTGGTTCCCTCTTGTCGATTGTGTCTATGGTCCATGTAGCTGCTCTCAAAAGACAAGAGGACAGAGTAGCCAGTGTGAAAATGGCTAATATAATTTATATACATTTTTAAACTATAAACAGTGACATGGACATTTTTTTTTAAATCACCAAAAAAAAAATTAAAAATGTGTTTAACAATAGGTAATATTCTCATGACACATTCCCTTAAATTCTGATAAAAAAATTGGGAAATTACTATTTATGCAATTCCCTAACACAGGATATTCTTATAGGTTCCTTTTTGCTAAACAGAAGCTTTGCATCATGCACCAAAGAATATGTTATAGAAGTGCCGCCATTTGTACTCAGAACGCCAGCAAATAAAAGAGGATGAAAAAAAGATTTTTAAGACAGCAACTTTCCAAAATGAAATCTATATACTGTCTGCAAAATTGGAAAGAAAAAGTTTTGCCTCAGCTTATAAATGACTGTATTCAGGATGTTCTATATTCATTTTGCATTATTTATTTATTCTCGGCTATATTTCCAGTGAGGCACAGAAAACCAGAGTATTTCACTGTCTGTAATATTTCTTGATAGCAGAGTAGCAGGTTTTGAAGTAAGGGAAATGAGAAAACAAAAAAGAACATTTATGATCTGCAGAAAGCTGGGCTTGTAATGCCTGTGAGAGGCATTACTGAAATCATGCTAACCCATCCATTATCACCTGGCTACAGCACCTTCCAGGCTTTACGAGATTCCTTTCAGCAAAGAGCAGGGTTTACAGTAATTCTGTCAGGATTTAGATGTTGAGATATAACATGAAACAGAATGTCAACAATGAAGAGCAATAGAGCATTCTGTTTAAGGGAGCAGAATATGGAATAGTGTGAGTTTACTGCAGCCGTTGTCATTCAGTAATGTGCCAAATGTGAATATGTACCAGTAGGTGGGATGGTAATTAAATGGTAGTATAATAAGCGTTATGATAGGTTCTTCCTTACATCATGGAATAATAGAGTCCACGAGACTTAGGTTATGTTCATATGCATCAGGAATTTCTAAGACAGAAGAGCAGTTCCATTTATCTGAATGGGTTTTTTTTGGCGGTGGAAAGCCTATGGATTTCTGCTAGGTACATTTAAAAGGTTGTGCACCTTTGCTGGGGGAGGGTTTGGCAAGTCCCCTGCTTGTGTCTTGGTCAGA
Organism: Bufo gargarizans; assembly: GCF_014858855.1. Lineage (NCBI taxonomy): Eukaryota > Metazoa > Chordata > Amphibia > Anura > Bufonidae > Bufo > Bufo gargarizans. Next base: position 161,329,502 of record NC_058087.1, read on the forward strand.
CCTGTGGATTAAAACATGGCAACTTTTCTCCCCATCTTCAGCTGCTTCAGTGCGCTCCCAGGATGTAAACTTCCATTTAGTGCCACTGCAGCCAATCACTAACGACAGCAGTCACCTGCTCCTCCTGCATCACATGACCATTTGATATTATGCAGGTCACCACTGCTGCCACCGATTGGATGCAGTGCAGTAAAAACTGAACTTTACATCCTGGGAGCGCAGCAGAGCCGCCAAGGTCGGAAAGAGGAGGAGCAGGGAGCCAGTGCTAGGATGAAGATAAGTATGCTTCCCTTAGCAGATCTGTACTAGAGGGGGGAGGGGTTGACAACTTACCCCAAAGTTGAACAACCCCTTTAAGTTAAATCTGTTGTGTGAATCCACCTTTACAAGAACCACCTTACACCCATTTTTAAATTGACTTTGTAAAACATGAACATGCCATAAAATAAACAGCTATATTGAAAGAAATTCTAAAGATTAATAAAAAGTAACACTTAAACAGGTTTTTCAGGAGTTTGATATTGATGACCTATCCTCAGAATAGATCATCAATATCTGATCGGTGGTGATCCGGTTCCTGGCACCCTGCTGATCAGCTGTTTGTCTCTCTGAAGCTCCATGGCCTCTTTCTAGGCCAGAGATGTCATGTTCATCCGTTGCATGACCTATTTGCAGCTCAGTCTCATTCAAGTGAAGCGCTGTGGTCCTAGGTTAGAAGACAACCATGGACAGCATCAGCATGAAGTTTGTATGTTCTCCCCATGTTTGCGGGGGGTTCATTGGTTTCCTCCAGGTACTCCGTTTTTCTCCCACACTCCTAATACATACTGATAGGGACCTTAGATTGTGAGCTCCAGTAGGGACAGTGTGATTCTAGTGTCTGTAAAGCGAGTGCTGCAAGCACAGTCTCTAAACAATGGATGTCGCTTTTCATGGTAAGGCTGAGTTCACATCAGCGTTCAGCCTTTCCGTTCTCCTGCTCCATTATAGGAGCAGGAGAACGGAAAGGACGGATTGGGCACATAACTGAGGCGAGCGGAGCCTACAAACCCCATAGACTATAATGGGGTCTGTTAGGTTTACGCTCAGAAGATAATTTTGGAGCGGAGACGAAAGTAGGCTCAGCTCGGCTCAGTTATGTGCCCAATCCGTCCTTTCCATTCTCCTGCTCCTATAACGGAGCAGATGAACGGAAAGGCTGAACGCTGGTGTGAACGAAGCCTAAGCTGTTGGAAGGCACTGGGAAATTGTGGCCTCTTTAATCAGCTGATTGGCAGGGCTGCCAGATGCTGGAACTCCTCAATTTTGATATTTTGAGGATAGGCCATCAATACTGAACCCTAAGCAAATCTTTTTAACTCAATTCCATACAAAATATGTTCATGCATCCCTAAGGATGCATGCAACCTCAGTGAAACCCCTAACTTGTATATTAGGCAGATGTGATGGAGAATAAGTGCAAAGGTGGCCATACATAGGAGATTATTGTTGGCTTAACTCACCAATCCTCTAATATTTATGGGGGTGTCCTGATTATCAACCAATGTAAGGATTGGGCTTCGAAATGCCTTATCCTTTTGTTCTCAGGGGCGATAAACAAAGGTTTACGTTTGTCTCATATCTGCTATTTCTGAGTCCATTGTTCACGAGGGAGTTCTTATCAGTGACTTACAGATATGTATACACATGTACACAGAGAATGCTATCAATCACTGATAACACTTCTTACATGGACAATGAAGTCAGAAATAACAGAGATATAAATGAATAATTTACGTTTTACTGAATCTTTTCCACAATCTGTATATCTATGAGCTCAACTCCTCCTGCTTTATAACATGCTGCCTGCAGATTACACAAAATTGTGCAGTGACAGGTTCCCTTTAATTATAAAGAGAAAAAAATGTGCCTAGTTGTTTAACCTCAGTGAAATATTAAAGGACAGATTTGGAAAATAAAATGCATTTCTATCAGTCATGTTGCTTTGTCTTTTTAACGTAATTAATCCATATTTCATATGCTTGCTGAAGAGAAATATATATTTAATTAAAATTTCTTTGAATTTCTGCGACCTACCTGCATTATGTGAGATACTGTGAGAAGCAAACAAAACTAGCGGAGTATGAAGCGTAGGCAGACTATGCACATTTTAGGGACAAGGCTATATTTATAGAACTACTGTATACAGTGTACATATGACCTTACAGATATAGATGCTTTTTAGTCTGTCAATCCTCACAAGAGAGATGTAACATGATATTATCTAGTGGGCTTCTGAGAATTCACATTTTAGAAATCTTCCACTTCCCTTGAACAGATCAGTAGGCATTTTGAAGAAAACAAATCCCAAACCTAAGCAAAAGTAGGACAAATGGCCAACAAGCTACATACAGATCTGTGATAAAAAGAGACTTTAACACCATATTTTTTTGTTTTGTGTTATGTAGTTACATAGTACAGTTGAAGAAAGTTTAACCAAGAGAGGGGCATGATGGGAACTAAGGGTAGGAGATTGAGAAATAGACTTTTACACATTTATATAAGTATTAATATTGAGTTCTAGGAAATTATCTAAGCCTTTTTTTAAACCATCTATTATTCCTGATGCGACCACGTCCTGAGGTAGACTATTCTACAGATTCACAGTGAAGAAACCTTGTCAACTCTGGAGAGTGAACTTTTTCTACTCCAGACAAAGGCAAGTCTTTTCACCTTTTTTTTCCTGTGGGCTATTTATTTATTCAAATAGGTTAACCATATCTTCTTTAAACTCACTTCTTAAGACTAAAGAAATGTAATTCTTTTAGACTGTCTTCCTAAGATCTTCATGTCTCTTATCATTTAAGTCGCTCTCCTTTGTACTTTTTCTAGCTCCAGAGCATCCATTCTATGGACTGGTGCCCAGAACTGAACTGCTGATTCCAGATGAGGCTGCACTAATGCTTTGTAAAGTGGTAAAATTACATCCCTGTCCCGCGTATCTATGCCTTGTTTAATACATGACAATATCCTACAAGCCTTAGAAGCACTGAACCATGAGGTACACAACTTTTAACCGAAGACTATTCAGAATAGGAATCATTGACCACAAACTCCCTGGATATGGTTCTTTAGCCAGTTTTCACTTCAATTAAGTACTTGCTTAGGCTACTTTCACACTCATGTTTTGGCTTTCCGTTTGTGAGGTCCATTCAGGGCTCTCACAAGTGGTCCAAAATGGACCAGTTAGCATTTTAATGCATTCTGAATAGAAAAGGATCCACTCAGAATGCATCAGTTTTCATCAGTTCAGTCTCCATTCCGCTTTGGAGATGGACACCAAAACGCTGCTTGCAGTGTTTTGGTGTCCATCTGATGATACTGAGCCAAACGGTCCTGGCACACAATGTAAGTCAATGGGGACATATCCATTTTCTATGACACAATCTGGCACAATAGAAAACAGATCTGTCCTCCATTGACTTTCAATGGTGTTCAAGACGGATCTGTCTTGGCTATGTTAAAGATAATACAAACGGATCCATTCTGAACGGATGCAGGAGGCTGTATTATCTGAACAGATCCGTCCATGATGGATCCGCACAAAACACGAGTGTGAAAGTAGCCGTGCTCTACTTTCTATAGATGTTATGTTACCTATTAAATGCCTATGAGGGACAATTTTAAATGCATTTGTAAAGTTCAAGTCAGATAAACATGGTAAAAAGGGAACCTTAAATTGGGGTTGTTGCCAATTATGAATTTGGGGTGCTGACATGACATTTCGGGACTGGACTAGTACCTTTATCAGGTACTAAATGGGTATTCTCTGTATTATTGTGTGACAATGGCTGCTCTCAGTGTATGCACTGAAGTGCTGCTCTAAATATGGAGAAATTTGCCTTTTAAAAGGACAGGGTTTGCTTTTTACAGTTTAGGGGCAATAAAATGGTATTGTGTTCATTGTTGCCAAGTGTTTGACAAACAGTGACACAGTACCTACCTGTGGTTAAACATCTAAACTTCTATCTCCTCGGTGTTGTTGGGGGTTCTATATATTACACCAGGTTTTATTTTCTCAATCTTTATTCCCATTTTTTAATTCCACTATGGTTTTAGCATCCTCATCATCCTAACCAAAAATTACTTCTTTCACAGAAGCTTTCATATGAGTTTTAACATATAGACACACTTCACCTCCTTTCTTATTTGTCCTGTCTTACCTAAAAAGTGTAAAAGCCTAAAGATTAACATCCCAGTCATGAGAATAGTCCAGCCATGTATCAGTCACACCAACTACATCTATGAGTTCCTCCAGCTCTGTCATTTTGCTTGCTAGAATTCTGTCACTTGTAAACATACATTTTAATTTACTATTTAAAGTTCCACACTCATTTCTCAGATTGTGAATTATTGAGATTATATGGCATCTTAGTTTTTATTGTTTATAACATGTAGAATAGATCTCCCTATCCACTGCCCTAATAACCCCTCTTGTCCATTTGTCATCCCACCAATATATTCTGACACCTAACTGACCTCTCCACAATTTTACTTTTTGTCTTACCCCCTCCCCTCTTTATTTCCAGTTTTCATACTCCTTTACCCTCACTAGAATTATCTCCTTCCATTCAGAAGCAATCCATCTTTGAATACAGTTTGTACCCTAAAGAAAAGTCACCCAAGTGCTCTAGAACCTAAACCTTTCTGCCCTAAACCAGGGCTTTCTGAGCTTCCACTGTTTTTCCTGTGTTGCATATGGCATAGGCAGTATTCCAGAAAATGCCACCTTAGAGGTCTTTTCCTTAAACATTATCTCAGTTTTAACAACAAAGAACAATTATGGGAAAGCAAAATATTCATAGGGAATAGCTGCTGTTTTATCACTTGAATGAGGCACCCCCATATAAGCAGAAAAGAGGCTGCACTACTTACACAAGCATCACTGCACCTACAAACAGCTCATCAGCAGAGGTGCCAAGAATCAGACACCCCATCTAATTTTGGTGGTGAGGATAGAATAGACTATCAATATCCTTATCCTGAAAAAACTCTGAAATTAGTCAATTAGATTTTTTGGGGATCTGTAAATTAGTCCATTAACATACAGAATGATAAATGTATAGCTTAATTTACTTTCACTAACCTGGGTACAGAAATATCTGTGCATTATCCAGTCTCTAAATACTACAGAAGACATACACACCTAAGTACAAAAGAGCAAAATACGTATGGGCTACAAACTGCACATTAAAGTCTTAGTGCTAGAAAAGGCAGATGCGAAAACCAGCATGGGGCAGATCCTACACCAGACTCATAAAAATATAAAAGCCTTGTAATAGGCAATTATTCTTTTAATTTGTGCAGTGGTGGAGATTTGCATGAAAATACCATATGCCTAGAGAAAGGTGTGCCCTCAGCCAGAAATACACATAGAAACACTTTATACACTAAAAGGCTTTCCTAGAATCTGAAAACATTAGCAACATACTGTATATATCTAGGTCACTTTACTAAGGAGTTAATTTCTGATTGGAAATTTCAACAGAAACTAACAAATATCAAATATAAAATTGAAGCAAAACACAAAGCACAATTCATATCGCTGTTGTGATTTGCACAGAAGAGAACACCTATAGGGACAATCTATCAGAGATGCTGGACAATAAATTAGAAACAGAACGGCATAATAGGAAGCATGCTGGGGTGGGACAAATAGGATCATTTGTATCATACTGGCTGACAACATCAGGAGCTAAAGATCAGATTTTGCAGCTGTTCAAAGATTGGTACGAAGTTCAGCACATTACATAATACAATATGTGCATTTTTTGCAAAAACTGTGAGGTAGATAAAATGTTCATTAATGTGTAATATATATATACACACACACACACACACACACATCATTGCCTTTTTATACAGCTTAATGATGTGATGTGTCAAAACTTCTGCAAATAGCCTTTACTAATTTGTTTGTAAATTTAAAATGTAGTCTTTTTTTAGCCTTATTTTTGTTCTCTGCAGGGTTCAATTGTTTATTTTGCTGTACACTGTAAAAAAACAACAACATGTTTCTCGCTATCTGGAAACCATCAACAGGCTGTTGTTAACTGATCTGTTAGTATGTATCTTACTAATGTAGTTTAGTGCTTTAAATGTATTATCCCAACTGGAACATTTATGATATATTAATAGGATATGCCATAAATGTTAGTTAGATGTGGGTCTTATCTCTGGTGCCCACTCCTATCTCCAGAATAGAGCCCCAAAGTGAAAGGAGAACACAGTACACATGTGTGGCATCTTCTCTATTTAGTGCTATGGACTGCTGAAAATGTCCTAGCTAGTGCTCGATTATTTTCGTATGTCCTATGTGCAGCTTTCTGGAGATAGGAGTAAGTCTGGGATGTGGGGTCCACACCTATCTGACATTTATGGCAAATCCTATCAATATGCCATAAACATCCTAGATGGGAGTTCCCCTTTATGTGCCAAAAGGTGCATAAATGTGTAAGATGTATAGTATTGAATACTTAATCTCAGGTTGGGTTTTTCATAATATCTTACTGCCATTTTACACAAAATATAAGTATAAAATTTGTGTTATATTTCATGTTAAAACTAATATGTTTTAGCCAAGGTCTTAATGTATATCCTTCCATCCCACTTGCTTTTGTTTATCTGGTAGCAGATCAGTTTTATACATGGCCCAATTCACACGGCTGCATTTCAGTTCTGCATTCATTTTAATGGGGCTGGAAAAGACGCGGACAGTGAATGTCCAGTTTTTGTCCTTTTTTGTGGACAAGAATAAGCATTTCTAACAGAATGTGGAACATGTGGAACATACAAGGCCAATATCTGTGTTTTGTAAATCCACAATTTGCGGACTGCAGGATGGATATGGTTGTGGGACTTGAGACTGCTAAACATGGAATCCAATTGTAACAAGCATTTATCCTTAGGGAAGTCAATGATAGAAATATGATTGCCCACATCAAACAGTCCACATTTCACAGGTCTTAGGGCTGTATTACATCAACAGATTTTCTGACCAATCATTGGTCAGATGGCTGTTTACACACACAGATCTTTAGTTATGCACACCAATAGCTATTGGTCTGATTGGACAGAAGTTGGTCAGATGATCTGTTGGTGTAATACAGCCCTTGGTTTGGTACTGTATATTACCTATAGAGATGTTTTGACAAATGAGTAATAGGGTTTGTAATACCAATACAATTTTGTTGTGCTTGGAATATAGTGATTATTTAGTGCTATATTTTCCATAAACTCAATGTTATTTAAATAAGCTCCATTTCAACTTTATTGGCAATGAAATGCGAGAATTGATATAATTAAAACAATAATTTTTACCATTGCACTAAAATTATAGCCTTATTTCCATCATGTTGCCTAGTGATGGGATAAAACCATAGCTTGAGCCTATATTTTATGTAAGTCTCTTTTGCTTTTCATAAAGGATCTTCTCATTAACAATGCATCGAAGGAAAACAACAAAAAAAAAAATTCTAATTAATGAACAGGCCTAATCACTATTCCCCACATGGAAAAGTCATTTTTCACTGTTCGTTTTTTTTCAATGTAATCTCAAAACTGACATAACAGGAAAGCAATGGGCAATCAATCCTTTCCCATTAGTTTCTTTATTATTCTTATTGAAGAGAAATGCAAACTGCTTGTTACTGTAGTCTATTACAACATGCAAAAACATGATAAAAAAATATTATGAAAGGCAAGATGTGTTTCTTCACGACTCGGTGTAACAATTTGTTTTACAAAAAAGACAATAAATGACTTGTGAATTGTCCCTCAGCTTGCTTCACGCTGGGCGATTAGTGATTAATTACCTTGCTGCAAATTGACATGGCACAAGGAAATTGACACAGCCCTGATTAATTAACTTTTTATGTGAGATACTTATTTACAAAACATTGCGCACTGTAATTGAATCCTTTTACACAAAGTCACGCTAGAAAGGTTTTAGTCAAACACAGATTAGTCCAAATTTCAATGTTAATCTGGCTGGCAATTGTTCCTTTTAGTGCGAAGCTAAGAAGAAATATCAACATTTTATTCTGCTAAAGCGGTGTGCTCCCGAAATAAGCAACAAACGTGATGTTAGAGCAATATTTATGTTCTCTCTCTTATTCTCTGCTTGCTGGTAGGTCACAGCTGTGACCCAGCTAGCAAAATATCAATGCTTATAATTACAAGCCAGTAAAAGGATTCTTTGCAGGTTGATGTACGTTTTATTGGACCGGCATAGAAGAATTACACAGACGTGTTGTACAAGTGCTTTTAAGACTACTAAGGTAGACACCTTTGTACCTTGGTGTCATTTTTAACTATGATTGTTTTTTCAGCTACCATAGTCAACTGCAATATCTAACCTAAACAGAACTGTGGATTTCAGTACACACCATGGCAGCTGTTACGTTACTTAAAGATATATTATTCCAATATAACATATATAAACCGAAAAAAGTATATACCAATTAATACATGTTTTTTCTGCTCCCTAAAGTAACATGTTATAAGTATTTGGAATAATTAGCTTTTTTTCCCCCTTTGGAAATAACGCCACACTTGTCTATAGGTTGTCTAATGTATTGTAGTTTAGCCTCATTTACCTATAAAGAAGAGCTTTGTATCTTGGAGCAATCAAACCCTTCATTCTTATCTCATAAATTGCCTTTACATCAATGACAAGGGGAGACACTGTAGAGGGGACAGGGTGGATCAGTTGCTAAGGCACTGCTAACGAAGCTCTGCAAGTAAGGCTTCTTGCCCCAGAGCTGTGAAATCACTAACCATTTTATCTAACTCTAACTGTGACTCCGTCATGAGTGGCCAATAATAACATGACAAATACATTTACTGTAGTATAATGGTAACATCAAGCTTTTTCAATGTAAGTAATCAGGCTACTTAAATGTAAACATGTAAAAGGTGTAGCTGCTATATTCAGTGCTGCCCTGGGAATAAAATAAATAACTTTTCATAGGGCCTACAGCCTACAATCCGCAGCTTTAGTCCTACAGAATGGCTCCCATCTATCCTTCGGTTCGCAGCTTGGTAGTGATGTGTAGAGATGGCCTTGCTGTTCGCCCGGCGGTCGTTTTGCGGCAAACTTTGCCCGTTTGCGGTTCACCAAATGGGCGAACATATGGCGTTGTCCACCGGCGCCATATTTTTTTGCATTGTGAAGACCTTTGACCCATGATACATCCTACCTTACAAATAAACCTGATCTGGCTGCCATTTTACATTCAGTCTTTTGCTAGTCTAGAGAGAGGTTGCTGTGTGGAGCAGGGACAGACTGTTAGGGACACCAAACGCTAGCAAATAGGGCCACAAAATTCCTTTTAAGGACTAGTATAGGTGTGCTATCGATAGGTGTGACTTACTGAGGGGTGTAATACACTTCTAATATACTTTCTAACATGGAAAGTATATTATAGTGCATTTGCATTGTGCAGCAGTTGTGTGCGGTTCTGCTGCGATACCGCAGCTACACAGAGGGACAAACGCCATTGGAACAAATAATTTCTAATGGTGTGATATACCAGTTTCCCCCCCAAAAAAGTGATTGAGGCAGGAGTGTAATATACTAATTATATACTTTCTATATAGTTCAGTTGAGTAGTGCAGCATTTGCTTGCGGTTTTGCTGCGTTACCTCTGCTCACAGAGTGACAAACACTATTAGAAGGAATAATTTCTACTGGTGTAAAATACCAGTTGCCCCCCAAAAAACTGATTGAAGCAGGGGTGTGATATGCCACTAATATACTTTCTATATAGTGCATTTGGGTAGTGCAGCATTTGTTTGAGGTTTAGCTGTGTTACCTCAACTACAGATAGTGACAAACGCCATTGGAACAAATAATTTCTACTGGTGTGATATACCAGTTGCTCCACAAAAAACTGATTGAAGCAGGGGTGTTATAAATAGGGATGAGCGAACTCGAACTGTATAGTTCGGGTTCGTACCGAATTTTGGTAAAAGTCCGGGTTCGGGTTCAGTGTTCGTCGCTTTCTTCGCGCTTTTGTGACGCTTTCTTGGCGCTTTTTGAAAGGCTGCAAAGCAGCCAATCAACAAGCGTCATACTACTTGCCCCAAGAGGCCATCACAGCCATGCCTACTATTGGCATGGCTGTGATTGGCCAGAGCACCATGTGACCCAGCCTCTATTTAAGCTGGAGTCACATAGCGCCGCCCGTCACTCTGCTCTGATTAGCGTAGGGAGAGGTTGCGGCTGCGACAGTAGGGCGAGATTAGGCAGATTAACTCCTCCAAAGGACTTGATTAACTGATCGATCTGCAGCTGTGGATCATTGAGCTGCTGATCCTCAATTGCTCACTGTTTTTAGGCTGCACAGACCGTTTGTCAGTCTCATTTTTCTGGGGTGATCGGCGGCCATTTTGTGTCTTGTGGTGCGCCAGCACAAGCTGCGACCAAGTGCATTTAACCCTCAATGGTGTGGTTGTTTTTTGGCTAAAGCCTACATCAGGGTGAAGCTGTCACACCAAGTGCATTTAACCAGCAATAGTCTGTTCATTTTTTGGCCATATACAAAATCAGGGGCAAGCTGCGCCTGTCACCAAGTGCATTTAACCCTCAATGGTGTGGTTGTTTTTTGGCTAAAGCCTACATCAGGGTGAAGCTGTCACACCAAGTGCATTTAACCAGCAATAGTCTGTTCATTTTTTGGCCATATACAAAATCAGGGGCAAGCTGCGCCTGTCACCAAGTGCATTTAACCCTCAATGGTGTGGTTGTTTTTTGGCTAAAGCCTACATCAGGGTGAAGCTGTCACACCAAGTGCATTTAACCAGCAATAGTCTGTTCATTTTTTGGCCATATACAAAATCAGGGGCAAGCTGCGCCTGTCACCAAGTGCATTTAACCCTCAATGGTGTGGTTGTTTTTTGGCTAAAGCCTACATCAGGGTGAAGCTGTCACACCAAGTGCATTTAACCAGCAATAGTCTGTTCATTTTTTGGCCATATCCCAGTCTAATTCTGTCACTAAATCCATACCGGTCACCCAGCGCCTAAATACTAGGCCTCAAATTTATATCCAGCTAAATCTGTCCCTAGTGCTGTAGCTGGGCGAGTTATTTAGTGTCCGTTCAAGCACATTTCTTGTTCTGGGTTGAAATACAATTCCCAATTTAGCAATTTCATAATTTAGTGGTTCCTGCTATATCAGAGCTCTTTGAAATCTATCCCAAAAAGGGTATATAATATTGAAGGTGCACATAGGGTCATTCAGAGTAACTTCACACACACCCGCTACTGTGTATTTCCAAGTCTAATTCTGTCACTAAATCCATACCGGTGACCCAGCGCCTAAATACTAGGCCTCAAATTTAATTCCCTCTAAATCTCTCGTTACCCACCGCTGTACTGTTGTTGCTGGGCAAGATATTTAGTGTCCGTCAAAGCACATTTTTTGTTCTGGGTTGAAGTACAATTCCCAATTTAGCAATTTCATAATTTAGTGGTTTCTGCTATATCAGAGCTATTTGAAATCTATCCCAAAAAGGGTATATAATATTGAAGGTGCACATAGGGTCATTCAGAATAACTTCACACACACCCGCTACTGTGTATTTCCAAGTCTAATTCTGTCACTAAACCCATACCTGTCACCCAGCGCCTAAATACTAGGCCTCAAATTTAAATCCCTCTAAATCTCTCGTTACCGTTGTCCTGTTGTAGCTGGGAAAGTTATTTAGTGCCCGTCAAAGCACATTTTTTGTTCTGGGTTGAAGTACAATTCCCAATTTAGCAATTTCATAATTTAGTGGTTCCTGCTATATCAGAGCTATTTGAAATCTATCCCAAAAAGGGTATATAATATTGAAGGTGCACATAGGGTCATTCAGAATAACTTCACACACACCCGCTACTGTGTATTTCCAAGTCTAATTCTGTCACTAAATCCATACCGGTGACCCAGCGCCTAAATACTAGGCCTCAAATTTAATTCCCTCTAAATCTCTCGTTACCCACCGCTGTACTGTTGTTGCTGGGCAAGATATTTAGTGTCCGTCAAAGCACATTTTTTGTTCTGGGTTGAAGTACAATTCCCAATTTAGCAATTTCATAATTTAGTGGTTTCTGCTATATCAGAGCTATTTGAAATCTATCCCTAAAAGGGTATATAATATTGAAGGTGCACATAGGGTCATTCAGAATAACTTCACACACACCCGCTACTGTGTATTTCCAAGTCTAATTCTGTCACTAAACCCATACCTGTCACCCAGCGCCTAAATACTAGGCCTCAAATTTATATCCAGCTAAATCTGTCCCTAGTGCTGTAGCTGGGCGAGTTATTTAGTGTCCGTTCAAGCACATTTCTTGTTCTGGGTTGAAATACAATTCCCAATTTAGCAATTTCATAATTTAGTGGTTCCTGCTATATCAGAGCTCTTTGAAATCTATCCCAAAAAGGGTATATAATATTGAAGGTGCACATAGGGTCATTCAGAGTAACTTCACACACACCCGCTACTGTGTATTTCCAAGTCTAATTCTGTCACTAAATCCATACCGGTGACCCAGCGCCTAAATACTAGGCCTCAAATTTAATTCCCTCTAAATCTCTCGTTACCCACCGCTGTACTGTTGTTGCTGGGCAAGATATTTAGTGTCCGTCAAAGCACATTTTTTGTTCTGGGTTGAAGTACAATTCCCAATTTAGCAATTTCATAATTTAGTGGTTTCTGCTATATCAGAGCTATTTGAAATCTATCCCAAAAAGGGTATATAATATTGAAGGTGCACATAGGGTCATTCAGAATAACTTCACACACACCCGCTACTGTGTATTTCCAAGTCTAATTCTGTCACTAAACCCATACCTGTCACCCAGCGCCTAAATACTAGGCCTCAAATTTAAATCCCTCTAAATCTCTCGTTACCGTTGTCCTGTTGTAGCTGGGAAAGTTATTTAGTGCCCGTCAAAGCACATTTTTTGTTCTGGGTTGAAGTACAATTCCCAATTTAGCAATTTCATAATTTAGTGGTTCCTGCTATATCAGAGCTATTTGAAATCTATCCCAAAAAGGGTATATAATATTGAAGGTGCACATAGGGTCATTCAGAATAACTTCACACACACCCGCTACTGTGTATTTCCAAGTCTAATTCTGTCACTAAATCCATACCGGTGACCCAGCGCCTAAATACTAGGCCTCAAATTTAATTCCCTCTAAATCTCTCGTTACCCACCGCTGTACTGTTGTTGCTGGGCAAGATATTTAGTGTCCGTCAAAGCACATTTTTTGTTCTGGGTTGAAGTACAATTCCCAATTTAGCAATTTCATAATTTAGTGGTTTCTGCTATATCAGAGCTATTTGAAATCTATCCCTAAAAGGGTATATAATATTGAAGGTGCACATAGGGTCATTCAGAATAACTTCACACACACCCGCTACTGTGTATTTCCAAGTCTAATTCTGTCACTAAACCCATACCTGTCACCCAGCGCCTAAATACTAGGCCTCAAATTTATATCCAGCTAAATCTGTCCCTAGTGCTGTAGCTGGGCGAGTTATTTAGTGTCCGTTCAAGCACATTTCTTGTTCTGGGTTGAAATACAATTCCCAATTTAGCAATTTCATAATTTAGTGGTTCCTGCTATATCAGAGCTCTTTGAAATCTATCCCAAAAAGGGTATATAATATTGAAGGTGCACATAGGGTCATTCAGAGTAACTTCACACACACCCGCTACTGTGTATTTCCAAGTCTAATTCTGTCACTAAATCCATACCGGTGACCCAGCGCCTAAATACTAGGCCTCAAATTTAATTCCCTCTAAATCTCTCGTTACCCACCGCTGTACTGTTGTTGCTGGGCAAGATATTTAGTGTCCGTCAAAGCACATTTTTTGTTCTGGGTTGAAGTACAATTCCCAATTTAGCAATTTCATAATTTAGTGGTTTCTGCTATATCAGAGCTATTTGAAATCTATCCCTAAAAGGGTATATAATATTGAAGGTGCACATAGGGTCATTCAGAATAACTTCACACACACCCGCTACTGTGTATTTCCAAGTCTAATTCTGTCACTAAATCCATACCGGTGACCCAGCGCCTAAATACTAGGCCTCAAATTTAATTCCCTCTAAATCTCTCGTTACCCACCGCTGTACTGTTGTTGCTGGGCAAGATATTTAGTGTCCGTCAAAGCACATTTTTTGTTCTGGGTTGAAGTACAATTCCCAATTTAGCAATTTCATAATTTAGTGGTTTCTGCTATATCAGAGCTATTTGAAATCTATCCCTAAAAGGGTATATAATATTCAAGGTGCACATTGGGTCATTCAGAATAACTTCACACACACACGCTTCTGTGCATTTCCAAGTCTAATTCTGTCACTAAATCCATACCGGTCACCCAGCGCCTAAATACTAGGCCTCAAATTTATATCCCGCTGAATTTGAATACAATACATTGGGCCAAATAATATATTTGTTGTTGTGGTGAACCATAACAATGAGAAAAACATCTAGTAAGGGACGCGGACGTGGACATGGTCGTGGTGGTGTTAGTGGACCCTCTGGTGCTGGGAGAGGACGTGGCCGTTCTGCCACATCCACACGTCCTAGTGTACCAACTACCTCAGGTCCCAGTAGCCGCCAGAATTTACAGCGATATATGGTGGGGCCCAATGCCGTTCTAAGGATGGTAAGGCCTGAGCAGGTACAGGCATTAGTCAATTGGGTGGCCGACAGTGGATCCAGCACGTTCACATTATCTCCCACCCAGTCTTCTGCAGAAAGCGCACAGATGGCGCCTGAAAACCAACCCCATCAGTCTGTCACATCACCCCCATGCATACCAGGGAAACTGTCTCAGCCTCAAGTTATGCAGCAGTCTCTTATGCTGTTTGAAGACTCCGCTGGCAGGGTTTCCCAAGGGCATCCACCTAGCCCTTCCCCAGCGGTGAAAGACATAGAATGCACTGACGCACAACCACTTATGTTTCCTGATGATGAGGACATGGGAATACCACCTCAGCATGTCTCTGATGATGACGAAACACAGGTGCCAACTGCTGCGTCTTTCTGCAGTGTGCAGACTGAACAGGAGGTCAGGGATCAAGACTGGGTGGAAGACGATGCAGGGGACGATGAGGTCCTAGACCCCACATGGAATGAAGGTCGTGCCACTGACTTTCACAGTTCGGAGGAAGAGGCAGTGGTGAGACCGAGCCAACAGCGTAGCAAAAGAGGGAGCAGTGGGCAAAAGCAGAACACCCGCCGCCAAGAGACTCCGCCTGCTACTGACCGCCGCCATCTGGGACCGAGCACCCCAAAGGCAGCTTCAAGGAGTTCCCTGGCATGGCACTTCTTCAAACAATGTGCTGACGACAAGACCCGAGTGGTTTGCACGCTGTGCCATCAGAGCCTGAAGCGAGGCATTAACGTTCTGAACCTGAGCACAACCTGCATGACCAGGCACCTGCATGCAAAGCATGAACTGCAGTGGAGTAAACACCTTAAAACCAAGGAAGTCACTCAGGCTCCCCCTGCTACCTCTTCTGCTGCTGCCGCCTCGGCCTATTCTGCTGCTGCCGCCTCGGCCTCTTCCTCCGCCTCTGGAGGAACGTTGGCACCTGCCGCCCAGCAAACAGGGGATGTACCACCAACACCACCACCACCACCACCTCCGTCACCAAGCGTCTCAACCATGTCACACGCCAGCGTTCAGCTCTCCATCTCACAAACATTTGATAGAAAGCGTAAATTCCCACCTAGCCACCCTCGATCCCTGGCCCTGAATGCCAGCATTTCTAAACTACTGGCCTATGAAATGCTGTCATTTAGGCTGGTGGACACAGACAGCTTCAAACAGCTCATGTCGCTTGCTGTCCCACAGTATGTTGTTCCCAGCCGGCACTACTTCTCCAAGAGAGCCGTGCCTTCCCTGCACAACCAAGTATCCCATAAAATCAAGTGTGCACTGCGCAACGCCATCTGTAGCAAGGTCCACCTAACCACAGATACGTGGACCAGTAAGCACGGCCAGGGACGCTATATCTCCCTAACTGCACACTGGGTAAATGTAGTGGCAGCTGGGCCCCAGGCGGAGAGCTGTTTGGCGCACGTCCTTCCGCCGCCAAGGATCGCAGGGCAACATTCTTTGCCTCCTGTTGCCACCTCCTCCTTCTCGGCTTCCTCCTCCTCTTCTTCCACCTGCTCATCCAGTCAGCCACACACCTTCACCACCAACTTCAGCACAGCCCGGGGTAAACGTCAGCAGGCCATTCTGAAACTCATATGTTTGGGGGACAGGCCCCACACCGCACAGGAGTTGTGGCGGGGTATAGAACAACAGACCGACGAGTGGTTGCTGCCGGTGAGCCTCAAGCCCGGCCTGGTGGTGTGTGATAATGGGCGAAATCTCGTTGCAGCTCTGGGACTAGCCAATTTGACGCACATCCCTTGCTTGGCGCATGTGCTGAATTTGGTGGTGCAGAAGTTCATTCACAACTACCCCGACATGTCAGAGCTGCTGCATAAAGTGCGGGCCGTCTGTTCGCGCTTCCGGCGTTCACATCCTGCTGCTGCTCGCCTGTCTGCGCTACAGCGTAACTTCGGCCTTCCCGCTCACCGCCTCATATGCGACGTGCCCACCAGGTGGAACTCCACCTTGCACATGCTGGACAGACTGTGCGAGCAGCAGCAGGCCATAGTGGAGTTTCAGCTGCAGCACGCACGGGTCAGTCGCACTACAGAACAGCACCACTTCACCACCAATGACTGGGCCTCCATGCGAGACCTGTGTGCCCTGTTGCGCTGTTTCGAGTACTCCACCAACATGGCCAGTGGCGATGACACCGTTATCAGCGTTACAATACCACTTCTATGTCTCCTTGAGAAAACACTTAGGGCGATGATGGAAGAGGAGGTGGCCCAGGAGGAGGAGGAGGAGGAGGAGGAAGAGGGGTCATTTTTAGCACTTTCAGGCCAGTCTCTTCGAAGTGACTCAGAGGGAGGTTTTTGGCAACAGCAGAGGCCAGGTACAAATGTGGCCAGCCAGGGCCCACTACTGGAGGACGAGGAGGACGAGGATGAGGAGGAGGTGGAGGAGGATGAGGATGAAGCATGGTCACAGCGGGGTGGCACCCAACGCAGCTCGGGTCCATCACTGGTGCGTGGCTGGGGGGAAAGGCAGGACGATGACGATACGCCTCCCACAGAGGACAGCTTGTCCTTATCCCTGGGCAGCCTGGCACACATGAGCGACTACATGCTGCAGTGCCTGCGCAACGACAGCAGAGTTGCCCACATTTTAACCTGTGCGGACTACTGGGTTGCCACCCTGCTGGATCCACGCTACAAAGACAATGTGCCCACCTTACTTCCTGCACTGGAGCGTGATAGGAAGATGCGCGAGTACAAGCGCACGTTGGTAGACACGCTACTGAGAGCATTCCCAAATGTCACAGGGGAACAAGTGGAAGCCCAAGGCCAAGGCAGAGGAGGAGCAAGAGGTCGCCAAGGCAGCTGTGTCACGGCCAGCTCCTCTGAGGGCAGGGTTAGCATGGCAGAGATGTGGAAAACTTTTGTCAACACGCCACAGCTAACTGCACCACCACCTGATACGCAACGTGTTAGCAGGAGGCAACATTTCACTAACATGGTGGAACAGTACGTGTGCACACCCCTCCACGTACTGACTGATGGTTCGGCCCCATTCAACTTCTGGGTCTCTAAATTGTCCACGTGGCCAGAGCTAGCCTTTTATGCCTTGGAGGTGCTGGCCTGCCCGGCAGCCAGCGTTTTGTCTGAACGTGTATTCAGCACGGCAGGGGGCGTCATTACAGACAAACGCAGCCGCCTGTCTACAGCCAATGTGGACAAGCTGACGTTCATAAAAATGAACCAGGCATGGATCCCACAGGACCTGTCCGTCCCTTGTCCAGATTAGACATTAACTACCTCCCCATAACCATATATTATTGGACTCCAGGGCACTTCCTCATTCAATCCTATTTTTATTTTCATTTTACCATTATATTGCGAGGCTACCCAAAGTTGAATGAACCTCTCCTCTGCCTGTGTGCTAGGCCTAAATATATGCCAATGGACTGTTGCAGTGGTGGGTGACGTGAAGCCTCATTCTCTGCTATGACATGCAGACTGATTCTCTGCTGACATGAAGCCAGATCCTCTGTTACGGGAGCTCTCTCCTCTGCCTGGGTGCTGGGCCTAAATTTATGACAATTGACTGTTGCAGTGGTGGGTGACGTGAAGCCTGATTCTCTGCTATGATATGAAGACTGATTCTCTGCTGACATGAAGCCAGATTGTCTGTTACGGGACCTTTCTCCTCTGCCTGGGTTCTGGGCCTAAATTTATGAAAATTGACTGTTGCAGTGGTGGGTGACGTGAAGCCTGATTCTCTGCTATGATATGAAGACTGATTCTCTGCTGACATGAAGCCAGATTGTCTGTTACGGGACCTTTCTCCTCTGCCTGGGTTCTGGGCCTAAATTTATGACAATGGACTGTTGCAGTGGTGGCTGACGTGAAGCCTGATTCTCTGCTATGACATGCAGACTGATTCTCTGCTGTCATGAAGCCAGATTGTCTGTTACGGGACCTCTCTGCTCTGCCTGTGTGCTAGGCCTAAATATATGCCAATGGACTGTTGCAGTGGTGGCTGACGTGAAGCCTCATTCTCTGCTATGACATGCAGACTAATTCTCTGCTGACATGAAGCCAGATTGTCTGTTACGGGACCTCTCTCCTCTGCCTGGGTGCTGGGCCTAAATTTATGACAATGGACTGTTGCAGTGGTGGCTGACGTGAAGCCTGATTCTCTGCTATGACATGCAGACTAATTCTCTGCTGACATGAAGCCAGATTGTCTGTTACGGGACCTCTCTCCTCTGCCTGGGTGCTGGGCCTAAATATATGCCAATGGACTGTTGCAGTGGTGGCTGACGTGAAGCCTCATTCTCTGCTATGACATGCAGACTAATTCTCTGCTGTCATGAAGCCAGATTGTCTGTTACGGGACCTCTCTGCTCTGCCTGTGTGCTAGGCCTAAATATATGCCAATGGACTGTTGCAGTGGTGGGTGACGTGAAGCCTCATTCTCTGCTATGACATGCAGACTGATTCTCTGCTGACATGAAGCCAGATTGTCTGTTACGGGACCTCTCTGCTCTGCCTGTGTGCTAGGCCTAAATATATGCCAATGGACTGTTGCAGTGGTGGGTGACGTGAAGCCTCATTCTCTGCTATGACATGCAGACTGATTCTCTGCTGACATGAAGCCAGATTGTCTGTTACGGGACCTCTCTGCTCTGCCTGTGTGCTAGGCCTAAATATATGCCAATGGACTGTTGCAGTGGTGGGTGACGTGAAGCCTCATTCTCTGCTATGACATGCAGACTGATTCTCTGCTGACATGAAGCCAGATTGTCTGTTACGGGACCTCTCTGCTCTGCCTGTGTGCTAGGCCTAAATATATGCCAATGGACTGTTGCAGTGGTGGGTGACGTGAAGCCTCATTCTCTGCTATGACATGCAGACTGATTCTCTGCTGACATGAAGCCAGATCCTCTGTTACGGGAGCTCTCTCCTCTGCCTGGGTGCTGGGCCTAAATTTATGACAATTGACTGTTGCAGTGGTGGGTGACGTGAAGCCTGATTCTCTGCTATGATATGAAGACTGATTCTCTGCTGACATGAAGCCAGATTGTCTGTTACGGGACCTTTCTCCTCTGCCTGGGTTCTGGGCCTAAATTTATGAAAATTGACTCTTACAGTGGTGGGTGACGTGAAGCCTGATTCTCTGCTATGATATGAAGACTGATTCTCTGCTGACATGAAGCCAGATTCTCTGTTACGGGACCTCTCTCCTCTGCCTGGGTGCTGGGTAGTGTTGAGCGCGAATATTCGAAAAGCAAATTTTTTTCGCGAATATCGCAACTTCGCGATTTCGCGAATATTTCGAATATAGTGCTATATATTCGTAAAAACGAATATTCGTTTTTTGTTTCCCCCCCCCCCCCACAAAATTACAGTACACATATAATTGATTGTTTCCCAAAGGTCCAACAGCTCAGATCTTACTCACATTGCCTAGAAAGTGATTGAGGCGCGAATCTTCGTAAGGCGATTTTATTAGCGCACATGCGAATATCGGCACGTCCCAGAACAGAGGCAAAGGGCTTTGCATTCATACATTAGTGAATTGAGTTGCGAATCTTCGTAAGGCGATTTTATTAGCGCACATGCGAATATCTACACTTGTCCCAGAACAGAGGCAAAGGGCTTTGCATTCATACATTAGTGATTGAATTGAGCTGCGAATCTTCGTAAGGCGATTTTATTAGCGCACATGCGAATATCGGCACGTCCCAGAACAGAGGCAAAGGGCTTTGCATTCATACATTAGTGAATTGAGTTGCGAATCTTCGTAAGGCGATTTTATTAGCGCACATGCGAATATCTACACTTGTCCCAGAACAGAGGCAAAGGGCTTTGCATTCATACATTAGTGATTGAATTGAGCTGCGAATCTTCGTAAGGCGATTTTATTAACGCAAATGCAAATATCTACACTTGTCCCCAGAACAGAGAGGCAAAGGCCTGTGCATTCATATAGTATAGCACCATATTCGCGAATACGTAGAACTTCGTAAAATTCGATTTACGAATATTCGTATTTTTTATTTTACTTTCCACCTTACAGATTACATTGATCTGTACTCTGTCAACTACTGTCATCACCCCCCACTGTATCTCGATTGATTCCCAAAAGTCTCACATTCCCTAGAAAGTGATTGAGGTGCGAATCTTCGTAAGGCGATTTTATTAGCGCACATGCGAATATCTACACTTGTCCCAGAACAGAGGCAAAGGGCATTGCATTCATACATTAGTGATTGAATTGAGTTGCGAATCTTCGTAAGGCGATTTCATTAGCGCACATGTGAATTTTGCATAGCATATGTATTATGCGATAATTCGAATTATCGCATATGCGAAATAATAACGAATTTGAATAATCGCGAATATTTTACGAATATTCTTTCGAATATTCACAAAATTTCGCGAATTCGAATATGGGACATGCCGCTCAACACTAGTGCTGGGCCTAAATTTATGACAATGGACTGTTGCAGTGGTGGGTGACGTGAAGCCTGATTCTCTGCTATGACATGCAGACTGATTCTCTGCTGACATGAAGCCAGATTGTCTGTTACGGGACCTCTCTCCTCTGCCTGGGTGCTGGGCCTAAATATATGCCAATGGACTGTTGCAGTGGTGGCTGACGTGAAGCCTCATTCTCTGCTATGACATGCAGACTAATTCTCTGCTGACATGAAGACAGATTCTCTGTTACGGGACCTCTCTCCTCTGCCTGGGTGCCGGGGCCTAAATATCTGAGAATGGACTGTTCCAGTGGTGGCTGACGTGAAGCCTCATTCTCTGCTATGACATGCAGACTAATTCTCTGCTGACATGAAGACAGATTCTCTGTTACGGGACCTCCCTCCTCTGCCTGGGTGCTGGGCCTAAATATATGCCAATGGACTGTTGCAGTGGTGGCTGACGTGAAGCCTCATTCTCTGCTATGACATGCAGACTAATTCTCTGCTGACATGAAGACAGATTCTCTGTTACGGGACCTCCCTCCTCTGCCTGGGTGCTGGGCCTAAATATATGCCAATGGACTGTTGCAGTGGTGGCTGACGTGAAGCCTCATTCTCTGCTATGACATGCAGACTGATTCTCTGCTGACATGAAGCCAGATTCTCTGTTACGGGACCTCTCTCCTCTGCCTGTGTGTGTGCTGGGCCTAAATATATGCCAATGGACTGTTGCAGTGGTGGCTGACGTGAAGCCTCATTCTCTGCTATGACATGCAGACTGATTCTCTGCTGACATGAAGCCAGATTCTCTGTTACGGGACCTCTCTCCTCTGCCTGTGTGTGTGCTGGGCCTAAATATATGCCAATGGACTGTTGCAGTGGTGGCTGACGTGAAGCCTCATTCTCTGCTATGACATGCAGACTAATTCTCTGCTGACATGAAGACAGATTCTCTGTTACGGGACCTCCCTCCTCTGCCTGGGTGCTGGGCCTAAATATATGCCAATGGACTGTTGCAGTGGTGGCTGACGTGAAGCCTCATTCTCTGCTATGACATGCAGACTGATTCTCTGCTGACATGAAGCCAGATTCTCTGTTACGGGACCTCTCTCCTCTGCCTGTGTGTGTGCTGGGCCTAAATATATGCCAATGGACTGTTGCAGTGGTGGCTGACGTGAAGCCTCATTCTCTGCTATGACATGCAGACTGATTCTCTGCTGACATGAAGCCAGATTCTCTGTTACGGGACCTCTCTCCTCTGCCTGTGTGTGTGCTGGGCCTAAATATATGCCAATGGACTGTTGCAGTGGTGGCTGACGTGAAGCCTCATTCTCTGCTATGACATGCAGACTAATTCTCTGCTGACATGAAGACAGATTCTCTGTTATGGGACCTCCCTCCTCTGCCTGGGTGCTGGGCCTAAATATATGCCAATGGACTGTTGCAGTGGTGGCTGACGTGAAGCCTCATTCTCTGCTATGACATGCAGACTAATTCTCTGCTGACATGAAGACAGATTCTCTGTTACGGGACCTCTCTCCTCTGCCTGGGTGCCGGGGCCTAAATATCTGAGAATGGACTGTTCCAGTGGTGGGTGACGGGAAGCCAGATTCTCTGCTATGGAACCTCTCTCCAATTGATTTTGGTTAATTTTTATTTATTTAATTTTTATTTTAATTCATTTCCCTATCCACATTTGTTTGCAGGGGATTTACCTACATGTTGCTGCCTTTTGCAGCCCTCTAGCTCTTTCCTGGGCTGTTTTACAGCCTTTTTAGTGCCGAAAAGTTCGGGTCCCCATTGACTTCAATGGGGTTCGGGTTCGGGACGAAGTTCGGATCGGGTTCGGATCCCGAACCCGAACATTTCCGGGATGTTCGGCCGAACTTCTCGAACCCGAACATCCAGGTGTTCGCTCAACTCTAGTTATAAACCAATTATATACTTTCTATATATAGTGCAGTTGAGTAGTGCAGCATTTGTTTGCGGTTTTGCTGCGTTACCTCAGCTACTAAATTGTTCTTTTATGTACGGTGAATGCATAATTTCTGAGGCCTGTAGTACAGTGGCCTGCTGGAAAACTGATATCCAATGACCGTGTAATCTACCTCCATCCACCCACATACTTACTTGTTCTTTTATGTACACTGAATGTATAATTTTTAGGACTTATAGTACACTGGCCTACTGGGAAATTGCTATCCAATTACCATGTAATCTACCTCCAGCCACATACTGTACTTGTTCTTTTCTGTACAGTGAATTAATTATTGTTGGGGCCTCGGAGGAATTCAACACCTGTGACGACCACGTGTTATCAAATTTCAACTATTATCATTAGGGGGGATTTTCGTTAGCCATGTTTTAATCCAATTATATATTTTTAGTTCTTTTAAACATATCTATTTGACCTGTATTTGTACTGGCCTGCAGTAAAATTGATATCCATTGACCGTGTAATATACCTCTGGCCACAAAATCACTTGATCTTTTCTGTCCGTTGAATGCCTAATGTTTGAGGCCTGTAGTCCAGTGGCCTACAGTGAAATCTCTATCCATTGATCGCATAATGTACCTTGAGCCACATAATCAGAATTTCTTTTATGTCAGGCGAATGCCTAATTTTTAAGGCCAGTACTCCTGTGGCCTAAAATAAAAATGTTCTAGGCTCCAACAGGGCACATTGGTTAAGATACATTTTTTTGTTGGAATTTTTGTCATTGATCCCCCTCTTGTATGTCACTGTCCATGTTGGATTATTTGTACACTTCTACTAAGTATTTGGTGGCTACAAATATGAGCTGAAGGTTTTTCCATGTTCGCCTGCCATTAAAGAGAATAGGGCCCAAAACAAACTTGCGGTTTGCAAACAGTTGATCGAGTTTGTGCGATCGTGTTCGCATGAGTGATGTGTCCACATATAGGAGAGGTGAAAAATGATTATCCATCACCACTAGAACCCCTTACATATCACTAATTATAGAATAAGGACAGGGGAGAACGCAGGAGAGGTGAAAACTTATCACTAAAACACTGTGCTTATTACGACTTATATTATAAGTACAGGGGAGAACACAGGAGAGGTGAGAACTGATTTTTCTTATCACTGTTTTTGATAAAGGACCTTAGATTGATAGAACATAAAATCTATTCATGATTAACAATTCTAAACTTTTCTAAATTCCTATGAAAGTAAATTAATTAATTACACCATATCAATAACAGATAATATTTATTTTAAGCTGGAGTTGGAGTTAGTAAAGTTCTACCCGACTTTGTTTGATGGTTTACTGCCCTGTTAATTTTCAACTTCTACAAATACAGCTTGCCTACTTTATATATTAAGCTAGGTTTAGAGGGTTTGTCCCAGGTGACAACTCATCACTTATATGTCTGATCAGTGGGAATCATACTGCTGGGTACACAGAATATCTTTTATATAATTAGAATTTAAAGTATATAAATATAGATCTGCTTGATACAACTTTCAAAGCAAAACCTTACCTTACCAGCTCGGTTTTATTTGGAGTATAACTGCTATATGCCAACTACAGTTTGCCATGACTATGACTATGATTATATGTCCATGGGATAACCTAAATTTTGTGACTTGTTGCGTTCCTATGATTAAAACCTGACAAAAAATGTGTACTAGATTGTCGCCTACTTTTTTAATTATGTAAGAAAAAGACATTGGTGTGTTTTGTTAAAGTATCATATGTGTCAAAAGGCTTTAGAAATGGCTCTATTTTAGATGAGCAAATGATGCATAATATATTTATATCTTTGTTATTAAAATTATGGTAGGATTGTAATTAAAACAGCAACTCTGTATTTGTAAGTAGATATTGGTCTAAGAGTGTGAAATTTTTATCTCTATAATTCACATATTTTACTGTGCTATGTGGAAGAATAGCTTTTTTGTCTTTTAGCTTCTTTAAGCTTCTTTTTTGTCTTTTAGCTTCACTGCAGCTCTATGTTTAGACACTATGAACTTTACCAAACTTATCTGAAATATTTATAATGTGGAACTCTTGAGGAACTCAAAGTTTGGGGGATGGTGAAAAACAGAGCAACATATCTAAGGAAGAAAGATCAGTAATCATTGCCTTGTCAGTTCTAAAGGACTGAAGAGATACAAGAGACTCTTCTACTGTTGAGCACTAGAGATATGGAAACATTGCCAAGTACTGCAGCTGTTAAATGCATGAGAGCCTTTATTCTTTCAAGATACAACAGCTACCTAACTTATTAGATCTTTCTTAAAGCCCCAAAACAGTCACTTTATTTCCACTTTACTTTGGTTATAATGGAATGTATAATATCCACTTTTGAGAAGGTTAACTTCTGTTGTATAAGTATGGAACTTAATGGTATAAAACAGGGAACATATGGATTACAAAAATATTTTAAAGCATATGTTATACAGCCCTAACAATCTGAATTTTTTGTTGTTGTTTAAATTGCTATATTTGAAATATTAATCAGAAAATCTGATTTACTGACAAACTGTGAATAATACATTTTTGCCATATTGGTGGTATATCTAAATGTTATCAACTCTCAAGATATGTTAAGTGTCTAGAAACCTCTAACAAATTGGGGACAGTGACAAAGGGGAGTAGCAGCCTCTTCATATTCATGATCAGTGGTCAATAGTCAGAAATGTATGGCATGTCCTAGTCCTGTGATGGCTAACCTCTGGCACTCTAACTGTGGTAAAACTACGAATCCCAAGATATACACTTGCTTGGCTGTTCTTAAAACTCCATAGAAATGAACGGAGCAAGCTGGAGT
Source organism: Bufo gargarizans (assembly GCF_014858855.1). NCBI lineage: Eukaryota > Metazoa > Chordata > Amphibia > Anura > Bufonidae > Bufo > Bufo gargarizans. The sequence continues at coordinate 161,355,442 of NC_058087.1, forward strand.
CATAGGTTCACCACAGCTAGAGTGCTGGAGGATAACCATCACTGTTTTAGTCCATTCTACTGACTGCTTATTAAGTAGAATACTAGCTAAAAACTTTGCACAGTATATCTGTTATAAAGGAACAGACCTCAGGCCTGATGTCTATAGACACAATAAGATTTTTCTTATTGGGCATGCGAAGCTGTGTTGTATTAAGAATGCATCACTTGCTGAGATATATATAAAAGGCAATGCATTTTCTTTGAAAGGCATGAAAGAGGTATCCCAGGTTATAGTATATAGTATTGACTCATTGAATTTACAACATACTGCAAAATCCATCCTGTATTGAATATTTATAAGGAACCTTTCCATACTCATATCTAGATTTTGCCTGTGTGGCAGAAATGAAATTAGGTTTTTAACTGCTACTGGCAGGAGCAGTTTAATTAAAATCTTGATTTTGACTCTTGATCACAGTATAATTTACTTTTTGCTCTTTCCCTCTGTAAGTAAATCAAATAATATTTTATAGCCTGGGGCAGATGTCTGTTAATTTTATAATGTTCTTCACATCATTATATTACGAAAGCTTCTATGTCATTCACATAAGGGAATAAACTAGTCTATTCCTTTTTTTAGATTCATTTGTAACTCCAACTGTTAATGTTGGCTAATTTCTTTTCATTGTTACTACTTGTCAAACGCTAATTACCCAAATCACAGTTGTTGCCAAAAGGCAGCAATGTGATTCATTTACTTTGATTGCTATGACAGTGCTAACAAACACTCTCACAGTTAGATTCCATTACTGAGGTGCAAAATAAATTCACCTTAAAGTGATTATTAGCCTACAATAGTTCATATACAGATGGGTTGACAGTGCAATATTGGCATTAAAAGTTGCATACTCTTAGATGACTTACAGACATTCACTCTAAAGATGAGCACATTTCTTAAAAATTGTTTAGTTTAGATTTGCTCAAATCAGCAAGCAAATTTGATTTGGGTAGGAATCAATTCTATCTGATTCCGAGAGAGAAAGAGACACCCAAAGTGTAAGAGGCATGCAAATTAGCTTCCCTTCCAAAAGTAAAAAAAAAAGGCTAAGACTCTGGTAATTCTCATATAAGTCAATTAACCTTTTAAACAGGTGTTGAAGTGTAACATATAATAGCTTAGCCAGCATCTCATCTGCAAACAGATTCTTTTGTGCACTTTCACCTTATCAGTACAGAGCTAAGAAAGCTTGCTTAGCTAGGTAAGAAGCCTTTGTCAAGATTCAGGGGTAAAACGTATGGAGAGTGCCAAGTACTTGTGAGCATGAGGAGTACTGTAAGCCCGGCAATAATCCTCTGGGTTTCTGGGGAAAAAATATACAAATTAGCTTTCCTCTATGATTCTTCCAAATCAAATCTCAAAAAATTCTGAACAAATTCGGATTCACTAGAACCCTATGGTCTTATCACTATCTGTGTTACTGACTAACTTAGAGCTTTTTGTTTTCTAAAATATATATAACGAAAAGTAGTGTTGAGTGAAGCGAAGCATTCTAAGCGGAATTCGGAAATTTAGGAAAACTTTGGTTCTAAACTAATCCAAATTTTCTTGCACTTTGCGGTAACGAATCAAGTTTTCATAAAATGGCGGCTGCACGTGTTACAAAGCGAAACTAAGTGTAGAGGAGACAAGACAGGGAATGCAAGATTACCCATATTACCGTGCAGCCAACCAATCTGCAGATATGTCAAATTCATATAAAACCATCATGCCGCTCGGTCTCCACTATTGTCCTATGTGCTAAGTATAGGTATAGATGTTGTAAGCACTCATGTGCTAGGGACAGATTTGCTGAAAATGATTAATAGAAGAATATTGGAGAGGGAGAGTACTGGGATAGTGTAGGAAGACATTCTGCTTTAAGCTTTATTTATGTATTCCTACATTTACTTTTTACTTTAACACCTGTAAACTAAGAAATGTAATTTAATACCAATAAGATGAATGCCTTTATTATTGCACCCCCTTAGGTGGACCAGGTCTTAATTATGACCATCCTCATCTTTTGCTGGTTTTACTTCTTCCAAATGATCCTTCACAGTCTCCATGTCCTAGAAAAGTCAGCAAGATACAGAGAGATGAGGAGCTGGATGTTCTTGATGACATATCATTGGTATTAGAGCGCTGGGGTTTGCCAGAGTTGATTAATATTCTGTGTTTACTGTCAACCTGTAGGAGATTGTAGGCCAGAACAGCAATAATTTGCATATTGTGCCCCTACCTAACCAGCCAAATTATATACCAGCAACAGTATCTGTTTAAAGGTGCATTAAAGGTGCCTTGTGGCCATTAGCAATGAAGACTAACTATGCAATGCAATCTTCATTATTAAATGAAAGGCAGCTATGGGCTAATTGGCCATTTGGTTCTTCACTGCATCATGACTGCAACCCGCTTGCTGCACTGCCACACTGTGTGGCCACACCCTAAGGCAGAGTGGCTAGGGCATACCTGATTTATAGCGATTAATGACAAATTATTTCAGAATGAATCAAATTTGTTGACAAACTTTGGTGAAGTTGGTGAATCGACTTTTTCCAAATTTTTCTCATCTCTAAACTACTGTTCACTCTCAAGTTTATTTTTATCGAAGACTTTAACTCCCAATCCTAGCTCCAACTTGTGCTATTGTCCATCATTTGTAAGAGTAAAATTAATCCTTACATATAGCTACTGTCTGGCTATTATCTATCTGCCTGTCTGTCTATCCATCCATCCATCATCTTGAAGGGAAGGAAAAAAATGGCTATGCATTTGTGCATTCTGTATTACAAGGCTCCACTACAGGATATAGCCAACAGCAACTGAAATTGAACCGGTTTTGCAAGAGGGCACAATGGGAGGTTTATAACTTTAGAATAAGGCAGCTTTGATAAATGGTGGTATCTAGGGAAAGTGATATAACAGAGATATCTGTTGGGCTGGATACAGTTATATTAGTCGCACAACCTCTTTAAATCAAGAGTCTAATTTTTAGCATTAGAGCAATTAAATGTCTATGAAAGTCTACTCATATATATTATTTCTCGTTCAGATGTTGTTAAAGCTGCTCATAGACATACATTAACATTCAGCCAAAATGTGTGATTTTGACTATTTCAATCAACCATCATTTGAAAATCATGCAAATTTTATATTGCCCATCAATGATTTACCATTGCTTAAATAATGTATATATAAATATATATATATATATATGTGTGAAGGCAGTTTGCCTGGATTTGTGGGAGGGGCTGAGGTCCACCTCCAGCCTATTTAGGGCACCCCCTTTACCTGGCTCCTGCACCGTCCGAGGTCTGAGCTTTGAAGGAGGAAGTCGCTGGTGGAGTTACTGGAGAGTTACCTGCGAGTTGCTGAGTCTTGGAAGTTTTGCGTTACTCGGTTCACTGTGGGTCACGTTTGCCCGGTATACTATGAGTCATCCATACGGTACAGCTGGGGCCTCACGGTTGCCCCCTGTACCGGCTCATTTCATTTCACCAAACTTTGCACTCATGTCACAAATTCTCGTTACAAGTCACTATCATTTCATGTCTGCGGTACAGCACAGGGCCTCACGGTTGCCCCCTGTACTAGCTCAATTCATTTCACTATTTTCATTTCAACAATGTCACAGTTTCACTCCAAGTCACGGTTTTCATGTCTGCCTCCATTTCCGGTCATGCATGCACGCGTACCACACCGCATCCCCACTCCTAGCACCACCAGCACGTGTACCAGGTTCCCATGGCGGCCACCAACGCCGTTTCCCCTCCTCACCAACATCTCTCTCACACACATTCAGGTCACAATTTTCGTCACAAGTCACCATCATTTCATGTCTAGCAGGCTTGTTCACATGAAGATTGGTCACACCACACCACCACTCCGGTCTGTACCCCTGCAGCAAGCAGGCAGGTTGTCTCCTGGGCTCAACTCTCCCCCCCCCCCCCATTCCTGCTCATTTCACATCATGCCTCCCCTCGTTCATCACAGCGGCATGTTCACAAACACTCACACTTGCCCACAGGTTGGATCGTTCCAGCAACACCACACATTCTCCCCCTCCACATTCAGCGCTGCTGCTACGGACTTCCCCGTTCTCCCCACCGCTGCACCGGCCCGTCCCGCTGCTTCTCCTGCCGCGCTGCCGATGGCGGCCGCCCGCGTCCCGGTCCCTGGTCTGCGCACGCGCGGCCGGGGTACTGCGCATGCGCGGCGGCGGCGGCGCGTGCGCGGTATCCCGACGGCCGTCCGCTGGTGCGGCTGGTGTGTGGGGAGGGGGCCGCCACAGGTCTGCTCGGCCCCGGTCCAGCCACAATACTCTGCCCCAGGCTGCAGCCACTGCCCCCCTCCCACAGGCGGCGCAACCCAGGAGGGGCTCAGACTGTTCCCCATCACATTACACCCCACCACACCAGGCCACAGCCCCCTTCATTATAAAACCCGCCACATCACCCGCGTACCCCGATAAAGGAAAAATAAAAATTATGTAATTAAAGCTCCATAGTATCATAGGGAGGAAACCCGCCATGTAGTCCCAAAAAAAATAAAAATAAATAAAAATAAAAAAATTTTCCCTCAGGGTCATAGAAGAGAAACCCGCCATATAGTCCTGGCAAAAAAAAAAAAAAAAAAAAAGTTCTGCGAATCACACCTTCCTCCACGTCACGGGGGCTCATTTCGCACCACAATAAAAATCCACACCATTCAAAACGCATCACACAATCACCAAAGAAACCCGCCATATGAAAAAAAAAACAAAAAAAAAAAAAAACGCCATAAGGAAAGACAAAAAAAAAAAAAAAAAAAAAAAAAACGCCATAGAAAAAAGAAAAAAATAAATAAATAAATAAATAAATAAACCCGCCATATAAAGGGAAAAAAAAAAAAAAAAAAACCGCCACATCACCCTCGTGCTCCATGGTCCAAAAAAAATTAAATAAATAAATAAATAAATAAATAATAAAAAATAAATAAATAAACAAAAAATAAATAAATAAATAAACAAATCAATAAATAAAAAAAATAAAAAATAAATAAATTTTTATTTCTGCCATTAGTCGCCCACGCATGGCTTCTCCGTTTTAGTTTCACTCACAGCACTCCGCCATTTGGTCTCCCACGCGTGTCTTCTCCGGTTTAGCACGCACCCACGACTCCACCATTAGTCTCCCACGCATGGTTTCTCCGGTTCAGTTGCATACATACGACCCCGCTATTTGAGTCTCACGCCTGGCTCCGCCATCAGAGTCTCTCGCGCATGGCTTTCTCCATTTTAGTGTTTCACATACAAATCCGCCATTAGTCTCACACATGGCTTCTCCGTTTCAGTGTTTCACACATAACTCCGCCATTAGAGTCCCTCACGCATTACTTCGCCGGTTAGTTTCACACACATTTCTCCGCCATTACAGACTCTCACGCATTACTTCGCCGTTTTAGGTTACAAACAATTCTCCGCCATTACAGACTCCCACGCATTACTTCGCCGTTTAGTTTCACACACATTTCTCCACCATTACAGACTCTCACGCATTTCTTCGCCGTTTTAGGTTACACACAATTCTCCGCCATTACAGACTCTCACGCATTACTTCGCCGGTTAGTTCACACACATTTCTCCGCCATCACAGACTCTCACGCATTACTTCGCCGTTTTAGGTTACACACAATTCTCCGCCATTACAGACTCTCACGCATTACTTCGCCGTTTTAGTTTACACACAATTCTCCACCATTACAGACTCTCACGCATTACTTCGCCGTTTTAGTTACACACAATTCTCCGCCATTACAGACTCTCACGCATTACTTCGCCGTTTAGTTTCACACACATTTCTCCGCCATTACAGACTCTCACGCATTACTTCGCCGGTTAGTTCACACACATTTCTCCGCCATCACAGACTCTCACGCATTACTTCGCTGTTTTAGGTTACACACAATTCTCCGCCATTACAGACTCTCACGCATTAATTCGCCGTTTTTGTTTACACACAATTCTCCGCCATTACAGACTCTCACGCATTACTTCGCCGGTTAGTTCACACACATTTCTCCGCCATCACAGACTCTCACGCATTACTTCGCCGTTTTAGTTACACACAATTCTCCGCCATTACAGACTCTCACGCATTACTTCGCCGTTTAGTTTCACACACATTTCTCCGCCATTACAGACTCTCACGCATTACTTCGCCGTTTTAGTTACACACAATTCTCCGCCATTACAGACTCTCACGCATTACTTCGCCGTTTAGTTTCACACACATTTCTCCGCCATTACAGACTCTCACGCATTACTTCGCCGTTTTAGTCTACACACAATTCTCCGCCATTACAGACTCTCACGCATTACTTCGCCGTTTAGTTTCACACACATTTCTCCGCCATTATAGACTCTCATGCATTACTTCGTCGTTTAGGTCACACTTGTAACTCCGCCATTAGAGTCTCACGCATCACTTCGCCGTTGGTTTCACACAATAACTCCGCCATTAGAGACTCTCTCGCATCACTTCGCCGTTGGTTTCACACAATAACTCCGCCATTTAGAGTCTCTCACATATGACTCCGCCATTAGAGTTTTCTCACGTATGGCTTCTCCGGTTAGTGTCACACACATGACTCCGCATTAGTCTCACGCATGGTTTCTCCGTTCAGTGTTACATACATAACTCCGCCATTAGAGTCTCTCACGCATCACTTTGCCGTGTTAGTTTACACATATGACTCTGCCATTAGTCTCACGCATGGCTTCTCCGTTTGGTGTCACACATATGGCTTCGCCAGTAGAATCTCTCACGCACGGCCCTGCCATTAGAGTCTCTCACGCATGGCTTCTCCGCATTTTACACATATGGCTCCGCCATTAGTCTCTCACGCATGGCTCCACCATAAAATCTCACGCATGGCTTCTCCGTATTAATTTCACACACATGACCCTGCCATTAGAGCCTCTCACGCATGGCTTCCCCGTATTATTTTTTACACGAATGGCTCCGCCATTAGCGTCTCTCACGCATGGCTTCTCCGCATCAATGGTCATACATATGGCTCCGCCATTAGAGTCTCACGCATGGCTTCTCCGCATATATCTCATACACATGACCCCGCCATTAGAGTCTCTCACGCATGGCTCCGCCATTAGAGTCTCTCACGCATGGCTTCTCCATATTATTTTACACACACGACCCCGCCATTAGAGTCTCTCACGCATGGCTCCGCCATTAGAGTCTCTCACGCATGGCTTCTCCGTATTTAATTTCACACACACAACCCCGCCATTAGAGTCTCTCACGCATGGCTCCGCCATTAGAGTCTCTCACGCATGGCTTCTCTGTCAACTTTCACACATATGGCTCTGCCATCAGAGTCTCACGTATCGCTTCCCCATTCAAATTCCACACACATAACTCCGCCAGTCGAGGCCGGCTGCGTGGTCCCACAACCAGCAGGTTCCATGTCTTTTCTGCCTTCAGACCCGCTCGCATGGCTCGGTCATCTGTGGCTTGCAATACATTATCTTGTGGTGACTCGCACGCATGGCTTGCGTCATTAGAGTCTCTCTCACGTTATCATTTTCTCTGACTTTTAATTTCTAGGTTGTCAGATTCCTCCTGGGGCACAACATCACGCCCCCTTTTGTCATGTCTTCTCTTCTGGGGTTACTTCTTTTTGCCACCTTAAACTCAAATGTCATACAACGCTATCACACTCCATCTCACTGGCATTTTACACCACATGCAAATCTTACACCCTAATAACATCAGTTGCGTGGCCTCTCACCAGATCAAAACCATACTCAGAGGTATTCGGAAGCGGAACCCGCACGTCCTGCCCAGAGGCGACCCGTTAACAATCATATTTTCGAGGCATTATCTGAATTACTAGACGCCAAGCCTTCTGAAGCAGATACCAACTCCATCCTCAAAACAGAAATTCACTTGGCCTTTTACGGTTCCTGAGGCCCGGGGAATTCACTACAACCTACACGACCCAAGCCACACCTTGTCTTCTTGTCTCCCACTTGGCAAAACACATGGATCATTACGTCCTGACCTTACCTCACTCCAAGAGTAGTCAGCACTTACCCGTCAACATTTCATATCACCCCACGCACAACAGATGGTGTCCAGTCAGGGTTCTGGATGCTTACAGACAACGTCACAAGTTCTACCCTCTCAACCGCTACTTCACTACATGGTTCGGTACTCACCACCACCACCTTCATGACCCTTGTCAGGTCATCCCTCACACAACTGGGCCTCACGCAGCCAACTACTCAGGGCACTCCTTTCGCTTTGGAGCCGCATCCACGGCCTCCAGTGCCAACGCCCCTACTCATGTCATCGGGAATTGGGGCGCTGGAAGTCATCCGCTTACTCGCAATACATTCCCAATCCAACACAAGAGTTAAGAGATACTTTCCAAAACATGTCGGGTTGAGCTATTCATGTATATTTGACTACAATAACTGGTTATTTCATTTTTGCCCTCTTCTTTCTCAGGCCTACCTCATCCTCGGTTTCGGCACACCACAACCGACTACGCTTATTCCCTGATTTCCTAGGGTTCTTCACTGTACTACCGTAAGCGCCTCACACAAGTGTGAAGGCAGTTTGCCTGGATTTGTGGGAGGGGCTGAGGTCCGCCTCCAGCCTATTTAGGGCACCCCCTTTACCTGGCTCCTGCACCGTCCGAGGTCTGAGCTTTGACCCTCCCACCACTCCACTCATTTACAACTCATTTCTTCCATATCTCTATCCTTGGGTGGGCCCTCTTCTTTCTCAGGCCTACCTCATCCTCGGTTTCGGCACACCACAACCGACTACGCTTATTCCCTGATTTCCTAGGGTTCTTCACTGTACTACCGTAAGCGCCTCACACAAATATATATATATATATATATATATATATATATAAAAATGCAGGTATTATTGCAAGTGTTAAACTTTTTAGATTGCTGCATGGTGAATTTCTATTCACCTTTCTCTGAATGGAGAATATGTTCTCTCATTGAGGGTAGTGTCTTTTCAGTCTCTTGACTGGAGACCTTATGTAACCTTCCTCTATTATTTGTATTTGTAATGCTGAAATTACCTCCAAGGCAGTCTGGCTGCACACTGAGAAAATCTTATTAGAAAGCTGAGAACTGAAGAAGCAAGACAAGAAAATGGATTCTTAAAAATATATATAACAAAAAATCAAATATCAGCCAAATAATATGAAAATATGAGTGCTGAGTGTAATGTTGTATATTAAAATGTATCTTGCAGACACTATAAAGAATCAATTGCGTCTTGAGGACTGACATGTAAAAATGCCTCATCAACCTCTACTGGTTTGTTCTTACTGGGGTACTGGGATAACAGGGGTTATCTATGATATCTATGTGACAAAAAAAGGTGCCTCTCTTGTATTTGTCACATATAATGGAGATAGCTACTCTTTTAATAAGAATTACATATTTTCAAAATGCAGTTCACTTAAACCAAAGGGAATCTCGCTGCAACCGCAAGGCATTTCAAATCTCCCAAGGTGGCCTTCTCCATTTTCAGATAATTTGTGCTATAAGTCCCGCTATTAATAATATTATATTACTACTATTTCCTGATTGCATTTTTTTTAAAGTTTTTTTAAACAATCCACAAAGTGTTGATAGATCACAGGTCATATTTTACTAAAAAAATATTTAATCAAACCAAAGTTTAAATAATTAAAAGTAGGAATATCATTTGATACAACAGATTTTACATTTGTACATTAATTTGCACTGTTTTAGAGTAGTAAAGCTACATTTGTTCATTGCAGCTGTTTTTGGTCACCCCCACCTCATGATCATCATCTAAGTTAAAGGGGTTATCTGCTTTAAATATCCTGTTCTGGTATATAAATGTAACTGGGTGTGTCACCTTTTCAGGACCAGCTATATAAGTCAGGCTTGGAAAGGGCAGCTTTCCAAATACCTCCATACATATATGTACCACCATACATATATATATATATATATATATATATATATATATATATATATAGATGGCCCATTAATTACAATGGGCACAATGTAATTATTATTATTTTTTTTTTGCAATATCACTGCAGAAGAGAGGAATACTTGATGAATACTACTTCACCCAGCTGATTGTGGGGACCTAGCAAGCCAGTCAGATGAACAAGGATTGCACAAATTAGACAGACCCTTTAAGTTTCAGTATATAAGCTTAGTTTTTGCTATATTATAATTAGAGATGAGCAAAGTTCTAAAAAATTTGCCTGCTTTTCAAAATTGTATAAAAAATTTGCTCTGTGATTTCATCACGAAGCGCATTTCTTTATGAATAGTGGTTGCAATGACAGGGAATGGCGACAGCGCCACCCCTAATCATTGTACCCCTCAGATGCCACGTTCATCGCTGATTGCGGCATCTGAGATCCATATTAAAGCATTTTAGTGGTTGCTAATAAAAAAATAATAATCATACTTACCTCATCCATTTTGATCGAAGAGGCCGTCGAGGTCATCTTGCATGAACATCCAATGTGAAATTTTGCATGACACATGGTGACATCACATCGGCCGGCATGATGACATCATATGTCACAGTGCACAAGATATCTTCAAGCAAGATGGCTGCGATGGCCTCTTTGTGCCCAAATGGAGGAGGTTAGTATGATTTTTTTTTCTATTCATTACCACGAAGGAGGCAGAAATTTGGCTTCCTGGAAAATTATTTTTTCCCGAAATTCAGATCAAGTCCACTTCGTCAACTTTGATGATGCTCAACACTATTATGATGTCCTGCCAAATTATAAAGGCATGTTTTTTAAATTGATGGACTCAGCTATACTACAGGGTGGGCCATTTATATGGATACACCTTAATAAAATGGGAATGGTTGGTGATATTAACTTCCTGTTTGTGGCACATTAGTGTATGTGAGGGGGGGAACTTTTCAAGATGGGTGGTGACCATGGCGGCCATTTTGAAGTCGGCCATTTTGAATCCAACTTTTTTTTTTCAATAGGAAGAGGGTCATGTGACACATCAAACTTATTGGGAATTTCACAGGAAAAACAATGAAGATACTCATGTGCTGTGAAGATATGAGACGTGCAGCACCTGAAACTACGGATACTGGAAGCCTGTGCTAGCATTTCTCCTGCGGTGTTTCTATCAGTGTGTGAAGAGTGGAAGAAGAGGGTTGCATTGACAATCCAACACAATGGGCAGCACATTGAACACATTTTATAAGTGGTCAGAAACTTATAAATAACTCATGAAAGAATAAAGTTACGTTAAAACCATTGTTTTTCTTGTGAAATTCCCAATAAGTTTGATGTGTCGCATGACCCTCTTCCTATTGAAAAAACAAAATGGCTGACTTCAAAATGGCCACCATGGTCACCACCCATCTTGAAAAGTTTCCCCCCTCACATATACTAATGTGCCACAAACAGGAAGTTAATATCACCAACCATTCCCATTTTATTAAGGTGTATCCATATAAATGGCCCACCCTATATATCTAAATCTAATAGATAGGATAAAATATGTTTAAATGGTCAGTATTCTGTTATTACTGACTGGGTACAAAAACCATATTATCTAAGGTAATGTGAAATTCTGTAATATCAAATGCACCGTTCATTCTAAGGAACCATCCTCCATCTGTCTACAAATGCACACATTACTGCTTCTAGAACACATTCATATAGCTAATGAACTCCTGCAAAATTATTTTGATATGAAAGGTGTTTAAGACAGGAGGGAAAAAAAGCCCATTACAATCCATTTTTTCTATTCAGCCGTTAACTTGCTTCCTATTAATTGGACTTAATGTAATGTCGTTTTCAAAATTAGAGTGAATAACTAGTGATCTGAAAATTAATTTAGACCATTACTTTAATTACAGAAACTGATTGAAGTTTTATCAGACAATTATGTGAAGAGCAAAAACATGGACTGATTTATAAACTGTTGTGCTACCTAAATCATATTTCTACCGCCAACAATGGAACTGATTACAATCCACAATCAATACATCTGTTTTGAAATCTGCTGCCAGTGTCTTATGTGACCCAGAGCAATGTTCACTGTAGCTCAACAATTATCAAAAGAAGAATCCAAGCTGCTAAGGATTTCCCCTTGTTATTTATCATGAGAGCATCTCCGAAAATGTATCAGACTCTCTTTCACCTTGCAGAATATTGCATTCAGTGGCTACTTTTTCTATTAGACAGACTAATCCTTGTCACTTTACCTGGGAGCGAGGGCACGAGCTGGTGACCTTGGAAAGAAGCAGGAATTAATACCCATTAATTATAGTGTAAGAATACATGAGCTGGAGGCAAAGGCATGAAAGTATCAAATCACCACATTATACAGATAGAAAGATAATGGGTAAATTATTCTGGCTCTAAAGTGTCATGCTAATCAATGTTGAAATTGTTAAAAATGTTTTTGCACAATAGTAAACATTTTCAAATGTTCTACTTTTAAGCAGAGGGTTCCCCCCCCCCCCCCAAAAAAAAAATGACCAATTCATAATTATATATATAGTAGGGGTTAGCAGACGCAGTATAGAGGCAACAACAAAGTGTTTAACTGAAACAGTTCAGTGTTTATTCACACTTGGCAGGTTAACAAAATATAAACAAAGTCACCTTAGTTTAAAGTCTGGTGTTCCATTCACACCATACTGTGGGTACCGCTTAAAGAGTCCCAGTCCCGAATGTTGTTCCCTTGTCCTCCCAGACAGGTCACAGGCATGCATCCAGCCACAAACCTCATACACAGACACAGCCCTGACTCTGAGCCCAGCTGCCTATTAAAGATCAACCAGGTGCTGCCAAAACCTGGACCGGCACTTAAACTCTGGTCCGGTATAGGAAACCAACCCAGCTGCAAATGTTGGGAGGAAAATACCTGCCTTCCTAAACAAAACCCCTTGCTGTGTCACAATATATATGGTTTTGTTTATTGGGACAATGGATGGCATGTTATTGAGCATTTGATCACCCGATAGTGGCCTGTTGGTTGACAGTCGTGATCATCGGTATTGCGTAAGGATTGATCCTTCAACCCGCTGATTGCATTACCGTGTTGATCTAGATGGTCTCACTGATGTTGTTTCTCCCTATATCTAAGTATAGTAAATAAACAGTTCCTGGTCGCCATAGTGACCGGACATACCCCTGATGTGTATGGCAGATGCGGAGTCACAGTCTGCCCCTTTGATGCGAGTGACGTGTTCTCTGCCATCAAGTCCCTGATCACGTGGATGGGAGTTTGGAGCTGCGCCGCTCGCGCCGGGGAGGATGGGGCGGGTTGTTTGGCCCTGCGCAGTGCACATGCAGGGACTAGTGTTGAGCGCCAATATTCGAATATCAATTTTTTTTAGCGAATATCGGCACTTTGCTAATTCGCGAATATTTCGAATATAGTGCTATAAATTCGATATTTCGAATATTCTTTTTTTTTTTATATATTATTTTCTTTCCCACTTCCCTAAAGTTGTTCTTACCTGTCCTTAGGATTCCTGGCTTCCTGGCTGCTCCAGTCAGTGCCCGTTGCCGCTTCTGCCGACTTCCGTGCTCATGGAGCGTCCCCATCACCATGGGAACGTCTCCATATACTAGAATGCACTGTCGGATTTGAGAATTACGTTGAAATTGCAATTCAATTAATTCAAGTTATAATAATCGAATTGTGATTTCAACTTAACACTGCTATATTCCATATTCGTTAATTCTAGCCTAATATGGAATATAGCAGTGCTAAGGTGAAATCGAAATTCGATTAATTCAAGTTATAATAATCGAATTGCGATTTCAACTTGGACCTGGTTTACTATGGTTGGCTTGGTAGAATTAGCGAATATGACAAATGTATTCGTCATATTCCACAAAACGAATATAACAAAGTATTCTCCATCTTCGTTTTAGCTACCTATTCATCAACTTCGCTAATTTTAGCAATCATATAGGAAAGTTTACTATAGAGACAGCTAAGTTTAATTTGCTATGCGATTATATTACTTTGCTTTTTTTTTTATAAATTGAATAATTATAATACCTGACAATTATTATAATTATTCTATTTATAATACAAAAAGCAAAGTAATATAATCGCATAGCAAATTAAACTTAGCTGTCTCTATAGTAAACTTTCCTATATGATTGCTAGAATTAGCGAAGTTGATGAATAAGTAGCTAAAACGAAGATGGAGAATACTTTGTTATCTTCGTTTTGTGGACTATGACGAATACATTTGTTATCTTCGTTTTGTGGATTATGATGAATACATTCGTCATATTCGCTAATTCTACCAAGCCAACCATAGTAAACCAGGTCCAATTTGAAATCGCAATTCGATTATTCTAACTATAGCACTGCTATATTCCATATTAGGCTATAATTAACGAATATGGAATATAGCAGTGCTGAGTTGAAATCCAAATTTGATTATTATAACTTGAATTAATCGCATTGCTATTTCAATAGGAGAGTAGCCTTTAAGTTAAAATCGCAATACGCGATTATTTAAATCGCATATTAATCGCGATAACTAGAATAATGATGAATATTTGATTTTGACGAATATAAAACAAATATTCTATTGAATATTCACAAATTTCGTCGAAATCGAATATGGCACCTGCCGCTCATCACTAGCAGGGACATCAGATACATGTGGTCACACTGAACCACAAATTGTAAGCTGTTTTTAATTTAAACAATATTCTAATTTGATACAGCTGTAGCTTATGTCAGCAACACGAGCACTTTAGCACTAAGACACAGGTCTACAAATCTATTTTTATAAGTATGTGATACAAACATTATGCATTCATTGTATTTATGAACCCTTCACAGTATGAGTTATTTGGTTTTTAATGTATTTATGCACTTTTGTACTGAGAATATTTACAACACTTCTGATGTCATGTAATCATGCGTTATATGTATCATGTGTTCAATTATCCACTTATTTTGCACCATGTGATTTGTTTGCACTTTTGGCATTTGCACTGCGTGTGCGCCGTCCCGTTTAGTATTCGGCGCTGGCGCAGTGAGTGAAGGACGTTCTCCTGCTGCCGGCTTCACTCACTGTGCCTGCACCGAATACTAAACAGGACAGCACACACAAAGGATTTTACGGGCACAGAGGAGAACTAGGACATTAATCAACTGGACATGGGTATGCCAAAGGGTGAGAGGACACAGCCTCTAGGTGCTGCAGCAATGCCCCAGTAGCACCTAGAGGCTCATAAGCATATTATGAAAGTATTTATTTTGAGGGAACAGAGGCAGGCAGGGAGTTAAAAATCATACAGTTATGTTCTGCTGACATTAGCACATTGCTAATGTCAGCCAGATACATAATGATATTTCTGATGACAGAAATCCTTTAAGGTTATGCACATGGGAAGGAATAATGCAAGTCACCTGTACATACTAAATGGTAAAACACTGAGTAACACTGACATGGAAAAGGACCTAGGAATTTTAGTTAACAGCAAATTAAGCAGTAGAAACCAATGTCAGACAGCTGCTGCCAAGGCCAATAAGATAATGGATTGCATCAAAAGGGGCATAGATGCCCAGTGATGAGAACATAGTCCTGCCACTTTGCAAATCACTAGTCAGACCACACATGCAGTACTGTGTACAGTTCTGGGCTCCTGTGAACAAGGCAGACATAGCAGAGCTGGAGAGTGTTCAGAGGAGGGCAACTAAAGTTATAACTGGAATGGGGCAACTACAGTACCCTGAAAGATTATAAAAATTAGGGTTATTCACTTTAGAAAAAAGACGACTGAGGGGAGATCTAATTACTATGTATACATATATCAGGGATCAGTACAGAGATCTATCTCATCATCTATTTATCCCCAGGACTGTGACTGTGACGAGGGAACATCCTCTGCGTCTGGAGGAAAGAAGGTTTGTACACAAACATAGAAGAGGATTCTTTACGGTAAGAACAGTGAGACTATGGAACTCTCTGCCTGAGGAGGTGGTGATGGTGAGTACAATAAAAGAGATCAAAATGGGCCTGGATATATTTCTGGAGTGTAATAATATTACAGGCTATAGCTACTAGAGAGGGGTCGTTGATTCAGGGAGTTATTCTGATTGCCTGATTGGAGTCGGGAAGGAATTTTATTCCTCTTAAGTGAGGAAAATTGGCTTCTACCTCACAGGTTTTTGTTTGCCTTACTTGGGATCAACTTGCAGGATAACAGGCCGAACTGGATGGACAAATGTCTTTTTTCAACCTTATAAACTATGTTACTATGAATGTAAAACACTGTTGTATCAATTATTTGTTAATTGGATTGATTTAATTATGTAAACCTATTTCTATTGCTATAAGTTTACTGTCATTTTCCATTCAAAATGACTTAAATCTAAATATTGTTAAACAGTGTAAACATTATTCATATTTGCCCTTTTTCACATACTACTATTTCACTATTTAGGCTGCTATATGACAAGTATTTTTTTTTTTTTTTAAAGTTCAGATCTAATGAGGACAGGAATTTCTGGAATGCCTAAATCCAGAAATTAAAAAAATGCAAACAGTAGAAAATGTTTCCTGTAGATTTAATTATTTTACAATAAGTTCCTTAGGGGATATATTAAATATACAGAAAGCAATTTGCAAATTCCCAAGTGGAATGTAACAAATTGAGTATAATAAAGTCAGGCTTTCTTTTTTTTTACTTCCTAATTGCTGAATACAAGGGGAAAATCAAAGAACTGACCCCTATATTACTCCAGATTTACATTAATAGCTCCATTCATATTGAGTGCAGAAATTTAATGTAATTAATATTATATATGTTTATATATATTTACTGTAATGATTTTATTTATTTTTTTCAAATAGCACTTCAACCCATTTATAATACTGATATTCAAAGGTTTCACTTTCATCTGGGACCTGGAACAAAATACCCCATACTCCAGTACTTTACATTATGCATACAGTTTTTTTTGGGCGGGATGGGGGAGGGGGGTTGGTCCTTTTGCAAACTTTTTTTTAATTAAAACACACATTTCCATAATAATCCCCATATGATAATCCCCATAATGTCCTTTTCTTTTTCTCAAAATTATAAGACCAATGTGACTCAGCAAAGCTCTCAACCCCAACCAAAACTTAGCAAAACCCCAGCAAACATAATCCTTTTATCTGAAAATATTCTAAAATATGTATACCAATAAACATATGTAATATCCGTAAATACAAGCAAATTATTCAATGATTAACAAGCTATATTGTTTTCTATTTGATTAGTTTACATTTTTACCCTATTTTGCATGATATAACATTGATGGACTATCACTAGCATCTCACCACCGTTCAGTAGAAGAAAATGAAAGAGCAGCAGCCCCTTCAATATTCATCCAGGCTAAGTAGCTCATCTATATGTGTGGCTGTACCTGGTATAACAACTTAGCTGCTGTACAGGGTCCCTCATTCAGCTGGTTGGTGGGGTCCTGGAAAGTCAAACTTCAAACAATGACATACTGACTTAAAATGATTTATTCTCACACCACTTTCGCTTTTCTCCAACTAGTTTAGCTTCATAAATGGAAGATGACTTGTCACACAGACCAACATCAAAGCATGTCGATTTAGATCCTGTTATACTGTATATCACATTTGATTCCTCACACTGGATCAACCCTATGACCACCACTGGGCTTGGAGTAGTGGAGGGGCTTATACCACAGCACAGAGCTAGAAGAAGAAACAGCACTCTTGCTGGAATGCACAGCGCAGCACTGGAGGTCTGGAGTCATGCAAAAAAGGCAGCGGTTGAGTTGTTGGTGATGGTGGGTGGTTGGAACAGCTCTAGGTTCTATATAATGTATGCTGATGACTGTGACTGTTTGCTACAAACAAATGCCTATAAATTGTAACTGCACAGTTAATAGAAAAGGCAGGGAAGGAGTAGGCACTGGGCAGAGAGGGAAAGTTCTATTGGGCCATGGTCAGAGCATAGGATATAGATTTAATAATTCAAAATGGCACATATATTATTTAAAGGAGAAGGGGCCTAAATCAATTTATAAAAGTCACTGGGATATAATAAATATTGGGGGTCCAGATTCTGCACCGCTAAAGCAAAGAAAAAACACACATAAATATTACCACAAAGCGCAAGGAATTTTGGCTTTGCAAATCAAATTTTTCCTGAAAATCGCTCAACATTCCCTATTCGCTCAACACTATTTATGGTGAATCTGTAGCATAGTCTGTGGTAACATGTGGATAAGAGAGGGGACATCATATTTTTGCCTGATATTTGTCTACACGCCTGTCAGTTTTGATGAAGATAAAATAAAACCTAATGCACTTTACTTCTGCTAGCTGGAGTGGATAGATTGGCACATACAATTTTTAGGTATAATCTATTAGGAGGTGGGAGGTGCAGTCCCAATTTTTTGGGGAGGGCCAAGGAATTCTAGTTATTCTACTGACCTCAACATTTTTGATTCTATAACCATGTCTGTACCCATTTGTCTAAGCCTGTTCAAATATATATTACCATATAGGATAGAGCTTCATGGCTCAAAATCCTTCTAATAGCTTCAATTTCCATACATACAAATGCATTGGGAACACTACACATTCTATTACAAATCAAAGAATGAAGAAAAATATAAATATAAAATTAAATATAACATTTGTGTTGTTCCTCTATTATTATTATTTTTTTAGAAAAGTGAATATTAGACTGTTAAAAAAAATTGCAGTGTTTGTATTCTTCTTTACAAACTCAAACATTCACTATATAAACTAAAAAAGGTTTGAAGATTTAGCTTTCCTTTGAATCACTTAAAAAATATTTAGTTGTATAACCATTGTTTCTGAGAACTGCTGTACATCTGTGTTGCATGGAGTCAACCAACTTCTGGCACCTGTGAACAGGTATTCCAGCTCAGGATGATTGTATTACATTAAACAGTTTCTTGGTTTTGCCTCCGAAACTGCTTTTTTTATGTCACCCCACAAGTTTTCTATTGGATCAAGATCGGGGATTGGGCTGACCACTCAATCTTTTTGGTCTGAAACCAAGATGTTGCACAGTTTACTGGTGTCTTTGGGGTCGTTGTCTTGTTGGAACACCCATTTCAAGGGCATTTTCTCTTCAGTATAAGGCAGCATGGCCTCTTCAAGTATTCTGATGTACTGTATTCAAACTGATCCATGATCCTGGTATGCGATAAATAGGCCCAACACTGTAGTATCAGAAAACATCCCCATATCATCATGCTTGTGCCATTATGCTTCACTGTCTTCACAGTGTACTGTGGCTTGAATTCAGCATTTAGGGGTCGTCTGACAAACTGTCTCCGGCCACTAGACCCAAAAATAACAATCTTACTTTTATCAGTCCACAAATGTCTATTTAGGCCAGTCAATGTGCTCTTTGGCAAATTGTAACCTCTTCAGCGTGTCTTTTTTTGAACAGCAGGACTTTGCAGTGGCTTTTTGCGGATAGCTTGGCTTCACATAGGCGTCTTCTAATTGTAACAGTACTCACAGGTAACTTTAGACCTTCTTTGATCTTCCTGGAGCTGATTATTGGCTGAGTCCTTGCCATTTTAGCTATTCTTCTATCCATTTGAATGGTCGTTTTTTTGCTTTCTTCCACGTCTTTCAGGTTTTGGTTGTCATTTTAAAGCATTTGAGATCATTTTCTGCACTTCATTTTATGTGTTCCCCTCTCCAATAAACTTTTTAATTAAGGTACACTGTTCTTCTGAACAATGTCCGGAACGACCCATTTTCCTCAGAATTTCGGAGAGAAATGCACTGTAACCAGCATGTACAACATTTGCTGCCTTCCTTAAATAAGGGCAATAATTGCCACCTGCTATTATTTTGAACATGCCCCTTTCAATTAGTGATTCAATTACCCAGAATCAGCCGTATGCATGTCATGGCTGTTGGGTCTGTTGGATTTCTTTTACTCTACTACACCTGCTAGTAAATTATTTGCCATGTGGAAATATAATTTCAACCAAAAAAAGTGATTGATCAGGTTAGTGATGTCTGACTGCTATTATTTTAAACACAACTGTATAGCCTCAACACTGATAGTATGTTTTTTTTTAGCTGTCAAAGCTATAGCTTGTACTATAGGCTATCATGGTATACATATGCAGTTGACATATTAGGCAAGCATATTGATCTCTTCTCAACCTACCCTGAAGATTTAGTCTCTTAGGCATCAGTATGGATATTACTCATGTTTTAATATTAATGATACATGGCATGGAAAAAAAAGAGTAATGTAGCGCAGAATCTGAATCTTCCAATATACATGCATTGAAGCATGGGCTTTGCAATTTTAGTTTTATCAAACAACCTTTCACCCTTGCTTGTGAGTCTGGATTTTTCATTATGAGATGTCATGTTTTTAGAACTCTACTCTTGACTACTGAATGGGTTTTCATATTACTGCAATGCAATTAATTTATACACATGGCCAGAGGTCCCAGATTGTGGGCAAAAGGCCATTTTCAGTGGATATTAGGAGCACAATACACACAAGTTGAATGCAGATAATTTAGCCTTATAACATCATTCTATGATTGTTTTAGTACACATATTTGTTGGTTCATAGCCTGGGGCAAACTTAAAGCCTAATCTGTCCTCATCTAAGAAACAAAAAGTTTTCTTCCCTGAAAAGGCACATAGAAATAACCAAATGGGTTGTACAATGGTATTAAAGTTTTACTCCTTAGTGACCAGCCTATTTTGGGCCTTACTAACCAAGTAATTATTTTAATTTGTTAATAGTCACATTTCAAGAGTTATAACTTTTTTATGTTTCTGTTGATGTAGCCATAGGAGGGCATACACTGAATGAGGCCTAGGGGCCTTCATCAGGTCCACAGCTGCCAAGCAAAAAAAATTGTCATCCCAGTGATCTCATTAGCAGGTTGCATGGCCAGAGAAGGAGAACCCTTCCTCTAAACCACAGTTGCTATTGATTGTGACATTTAAGGTGTTAAACAGCCAAGATCGGGGCATCTGCTGATCTAGGCTGTTAGAGCATGGGCCTTGCTCTGACATGAAAGCTAAGCTCCTACTTATCACTGCACGGGAGTCCTGTGCAGTGCTAAGACTAGGGCACCATAAAGAGTCATGGCCTAGCCTAAGGGCCCTTGACCACTGTAAAAAGGTGTATTGGTGGTCACTAAGGGGTAATATGACTCACAGTTAGTCAAAAATTTAATATATGTAATCTGTGTTGTTAAAATGCTTCCCAGGTCCCCATTGTCTACACTTCCTGGTTCCTGCTTCACACACAGAACATTTCACGAAAGGCCAATTCAGCCAATCATTGGTTGAGACAGACCACCACTATGGTCAGTGACTGAATGAGAAGGCATCCCCATTCATTTCCTGCATTAATCAGGACCAAGAAGTGAAGATCAGCAAGGACCAGGCAGCATTGGAACTGTAGCAGATGATCAGTTATGATATATATATATTTTTTTTAAAGGGAATCTCTGGGAATGATTTAAAATAACCATCAGCAATATGCCCTAGAATGTTAACAGAATGGGTTGTCACCACTTGCAGAGCAGCCTAGGGGAGGTTAAGGAGCAGGTTCTCACTATTTTACTCCACAATATATGGTAATGATGTGATCCTGCCTATTATATACCATTATGGCTTAGCAGCCTGACAGGAAAACTCACTAATACATAGTATATGCAGGTGCCAGAGTGTAGTGTGTTGAGGAACCACCCATCACCCTGGGCAGCTCCTCAAGTGATGGCAACCATTCACCAGGACAGGATGCTGGCAGCCATTTTAAATCACTCTTTGAGAACCCCTTAAATGCTCTATGAGCCATATAAAAATGTAATTCCACAGGACAATCCCTTTGGAGTGTAATTAAAGGGTTTGTATGGGATTAGAAAGACGTCTTCATTATTCTACAAACAGCTGCACCTTTGTCCATAGGATGTGTTTGGAACTGTTCAGTTTCATCTGTTAGAATAGGGTTGAGCATCAAAACCAGACACAGTCTATAAACAAGGGCAGTGTTGGTCTTAGAATAAGCAGACATGTTTTTCTAATTTTATAGGGGCATTCTCATCTTAAACATTTATTATATATCTAGCAGACATCCAAAAAAATGTTTGATAGATTAGGGGGCCCCAGTTGATACCCACATCTATCTCCAAAATGAGGATCCCAGAGATTGATGGAATATTTTGTGGGTATGTCCTAAATGTCTAAGATGGAAATAGCCATTTAAGGTAGTAACATACAGGGAGTGCAGAATTATTAGGCAAATGAGTATTTTGACCACATCATCTTCTTTATGCATGTTGTCTTACTCCAAGCTGTATAGGCTCGAAAGCCTACTACCAATTAAGCATATTAGGTGATGTGCATCTCTGTAATGAGAAGGGGTGTGGTCTAATGACATCAACACCCTATATCAGGTGTGCATAATTATTAGGCAACTTCCTTTCCTTTGGCAAAATGGGTCAAAAGAAGGACTTGACAGGCTCAGAAAAGGCAAAAATAGTGAGATATCTTGCAGAGGGATGCAGCACTCTTAAAATTGCAAAGCTTCTGAAGCGTGATCATCGAACAATCAAGCGTTTCATTCAAAATAGTCAACAGGGTCGCAAGAAGCGTGTGGAAAAACCAAGGCGCAAAATAACTGCCCATGAACTGAGAAAAGTCAAGCGTGCAGCTGCCAAGATGCCACTTGCCACCAGTTTGGCCATATTTCAGAGCTGCAACATCACTGGAGTGCCCAAAAGCACAAGGTGTGCAATACTCAGAGACATGGCCAAGGTAAGAAAGGCTGAAAGACGACCACCACTGAACAAGACACACAAGCTGAAACGTCAAGACTGGGCCAAGAAATATCTCAAGACTGATTTTTCTAAGGTTTTATGGACTGATGAAATGAGAGTGAGTCTTGATGGGCCAGATGGATGGGCCCGTGGCAGGATTGGTAAAGGGCAGAGAGCTCCAGTCCGACTCAGACGCCAGCAAGGTGGAGGTGGAGTACTGGTTTGGGCTGGTATCATCAAAGATGAGCTTGTGGGGCCTTTTCGGGTTGAGGATGGAGTCAAGCTCAACTCCCAGTCCTACTGCCAGTTTCTGGAAGACACCTTCTTCAAGCAGTGGTACAGGAAGAAATCTGCATCCTTTAAGAAAAACAGGATTTTCATGCAGGACAATGCTCCATCACACGCGTCCAAGTACTCCACAGCGTGGCTGGCAAGAAAGGGTATAAAAGAAGAAAATCTAATGACATGGCCTCCTTGTTCACCTGATCTGAACCCCATTGAGAACCTGTGGTCCATCATCAAATGTGAGATTTACAAGGAGGGAAAACAGTACACCTCTCTGAACAGTGTCTGGGAGGCTGTGGTTGCTGCTGCACGCAATGTTAATGGTGAAAAGATCAAAACACTGACAGAATCCATGGATGGCAGGTTTTTGAGTGTCCTTGCAAAGAAAGGTGGCTATATTGGTCACTGATTTGTTTTTGTTTTGTTTTTGAATGTCAGAAATGTATATTTGTGAATGTTGAGATGTTATATTGGTTTCACTGGTAAAAATAAATAATTGAAATGGGTATATATTTGTTTTTTGTTAAGTTGCCTAATAATTATGCACAGTAATAGTCACCTGCACACACAGATATCCCCCTAAAATAGCTAAAACTAAAAACAAACTAAAAACTACTTCCAAAAATATTCAGCTTTGATATTAATGAGTTTTTTGGTTTCATTGAGAACATGGTTGTTGTTCAATAAAAAAATTAATCCTCAAAAATACAACTTGCCTAATAATTCTGCACTCCCTGTAGTAGCATAGTAACATAAGATATATTGAAACAATTAGTATTGCATGTTTTCTTGGTTTCTTGTGGACACATATTGTAGATTGACTGCTATGTCATGAAGCCTCATACATTTTTGCTTAAAAATTGCTGACAACAGTTATAAAATTGGGAAATAGTTCAGATCTCATTACTTTGACCCTCAGCATGAGGACACCACAATGACATATCATCCATTATACTTTCAATGCATTGCTTGCCTGTGAATCAAACAACTAGGTCTGACAAAGGTCGAACTTGATGGACAGGTGTCCTTTTTCAGCCTAAGAAACCATGAATATAGAACTGGATATTAGAAATAGGACATCACTAGACATTCCCTCTCTACATTTTTATATTTTACACTACATATATCCCATACTTTATGCAGAATGGACAACCCCCATTCTGCACCATGACAAATGTCATCATTGACCTTAGACCAAATTTAAATGTATAACACATTAACTAATATATTCTCTAAGAACACAGCCTTTAGCGTCATCCGTTGGGTTATTTTGCATAGTTATTATAATAGTATATACATTTTAATGTAAAACTCATTACTACCAAGCATAAGGAATAATTAATTCTGGGTGATTCTGAGTAAATAGCTTGTGCAGATGCTAAGTTCCATTTTCTACTGACTTTATTAATTTTTCATAAACCAATATTTCGTCTGTAATGGTTTGTAAGAGCTGTGTGGAAGTTTCAGAAATGCATTAACTGTCACCAGTGTGGTTAATGTAACTGTGGTTTCACATTATATCTGAAAGCACTTTACCACTTGATTTTTCCACCACGGTTGAAGCTTTATTTTGTACACTGTAAATTCACGTTGGAGACTAATTAACAGCGTGGATAGGGTATATGACCTATAGTATTTGCTTAGGAAATGGACTTCTTATATTAGGTCTATCCTATAAAAATGTTACTTTTCCTCAGGGCTAGGGTGTTGGTGGGCATATGCCCTGGTTTCTTCGTGCAAGAGGAATGCTAAAATTACATTTAGCCTTAGCTAGGACATTTAGAAACATGGCTTAGTCTAACTTAATTTTTGTCCTTGATGAAGGAACATCTAGCTACAACTCTGATGCTACAGTCCAGACAACATATAAAATAGATTTTGAGTAGGCACAAATCAATAGGTTTAATAGCAGACATGTAATATCATAACATATCACACCAATTACAAACTCAAAATGTATGGTCGATCTTTGGGATTCTGAAACTCGCTATTCCCTCCCAATTAGCTGTTGAAGGGGCTTGGGTGAGTGCTGCAGCCTCTTCATTGTTTACATTGGTTTAGACATTGGTTCATACTGTGTACACTGTAACTTTGGTAGCAGTAGTGAAGAATATTGCAGCGTGCAGTATGAACCAATGTCCATACCAATGTATACAACAACGAGGCTACAGTGGCTACATCCTTCAAACAATCCTCACCAATCTAATATTGATGGTCTATCTTAAGGTTAGGCTACCAATTGAATAAACTCTTTAACTAAATTCAGTTGATACACTCACATAGCTTCGGTCCAAGCGTTTGATTAAATGTTAAGTTGGTTATTCAGGCTTTCATGAAAAGCTATGGAATTTTTTTCTTATATGCTCTGTGCTACTTGCTGTTTTCAATGCATATACTATTGTATTTTTATCAATGATATGTTAAAAATCATTACAACCATTATTATTACAATATAGTAATCATAAATGGATGCATGGGCTAGGCCCATAGATCTCTGTCCTCCTAATGTTAATAGTATTTCTGTTCACTAACAGCTACCAGAAATCTAGAAAATGATGAGGAACTGAAAGAAGCTATTTTTAACAATTTATAACTTTATATTACAATTGAAAAACTTTATTCACATAAGATCATATACTCCTGGCAATTGAGCAGTTGTATGTTTGACTCTCCATTTGTGATATTGCAATGAAATATATATCTTTATTTTTACCAGGGATGCTGACAACTGGAGGTGTCCCATGTATCACCGTGTTTTGAATGTGGAGCCCTGCAATACTGTAACTTGTAAATCATGGACCCCAGTGAAAATCTGTACCAAGACCCAACTATCCCATGTCCTTAACAATAGTGGCCTCCTGATATGAAATGGGAACAATTTAGTACCCTAACAGACCTGAACAAGGATGTGACTACAGTCTACACCCCTTACAGATACTGTATACCCTAAACCAGTGATGGCTAGCCTTGGCACTCCAGCTGTGGTAAAACTACAACTCCCAAGATGCCCCCCTTGCTTGGCTGCTCTCAGAACTGTATAGAAATAAATGGAGCATGCTGGAAGTCGTAGTTTCACCACAGTTGGAGTGCCAAGGTTAGCCACCACTGCCCTAAACTATGCAGCCTAGGCCTATTTATTAAACTTAAATAATCTCTTTGGCTATTTATACACTAGCGTTAAAGAACAACTCCTGCAAAAAGTGTTATTCTGTGACCTGCTAGAAAGGTACTTGATGTAATCTGTATTGAATGTAATTTTCTCATCAGTAACTGTTTTTGTGAGCTATCCTCTTCCTTACAATTTTTAGCTTTGTTATGTGACCAACTCTCTGATCTCCAACTGACACATGACAGAAAGTCAGTTACTTCTCTGGTCACATGACATAGCTGAGAAGCAGAAGGGAGGAGATAAATCACAAATATAGACACTGGTAAGAAGATTACCTTGAGTACAGATTACATCACATACAGATGCAGCTGTGCTAAACTAATGGTTAATGCGTTAAGTAAACAATGGCACAAAAATATTAACTAACTCTTTCAATGTATTTCAATGGCTTTTGTCACAAGATGTCGCAAGATAACACTGTGACATGTTATCAAGGTTATCAGAGTCAATTTTAGCTTGGCTACATCTGTACTTTTCTAGCAGGTCAAAGGATACATTTTTTTGCGGATAAAAAAGGTTCTTCTTTAAAATCTGGTGGCAGGCTGTTCTGGTAGAGTAACAACCTTCTGGAGTTCATTGTATCGGGCATAGCCGAAAAGGACCAGAGTACTGCCAGGCTCCATTGACTATAATGGCACCCGGCGGGGATCCGATCTGTTTCCGACATTAGTGCTGGGACACAAACTGGTGTTTGTAGGGGTGCCAGTGGGGAAAGGCAGTATCTGGCTATGAAGGATACAATGAACTCTGGCAGGCTGTTCCTTTGTGGGAAACTAGCCATTCAAGTAAGTTGTGCAGATTCATGTCCAAATTATTCAACTTCCATATTGACATAATAATAATAATACATTTGGACAGGTTAGTGGTCATCACTCAGAATGACTCTATAACTTAAAGGGGTTGTGAAAGAGTTTTACACTGATGATCAAAATCAGATCGGGGGGGTCCAACATCCGGCTCCCCAACATTTCAGCTGTTTGAACAGGAGGCCACACCTGCACTCCTTACGAGTGCTGATTTCAGTTCATTACACGTTCAATCATCTCAGAAGTGAGTGTAATTACAAGTACTCACTCTATTCATTTGATTGGAGCTAATACTTGTACATACACTAAGCCACTGCTTCATATTGTAATGAAGAGGAAGCAGTTCATGCATGGAGAACAGCCTCCTTGCCAAACAGCTGATCAGCAGGGGTCCCGGGTGAAGGACCCCCACAGATATTGATGACCTACCATAAGGATGGGTTAGCAATATAAACAGGCTGCACAACCCTGTTAATTCTCCTCTGCTTACATCAGTGTATCTGTCAAATAGAGGAAATTGATATACAGCCAAACATCCAATCAATCAAATGTCTGAGAAATATTAAAACTATTGAACACATGTATATGGCAGTAAAAAGCTAAATATTTTATAGTGTTATCTTAATATCTTTGGCAGAAGGAATACATAGTAGAAACAGCCTTAGGCAAAAACTTTGGAAGAGGCTTTATGAAAACTTATTTTATTAGAAATATGCATGCTTGTCTCTTGCTAGTACTAGAAAATGATAGCAAATTCTCTGTGCACGTTTAGACCCCCATCCTCATTAACAGTGGGTGGTAAACAGGGTTTTTTGTGAAATATCTTTTAATATTCTGTCATTTACTTCATACTGGAACCAATGTGGGCACAGTTTATGAGACCTACATTAATCTCTTGCTGGGAACAATAGTTCACAGCAAGAAATTAATGTAAGCCTCATTAATAATTATTTATGTTTTCATACCCTTGTATCCAGCACTGCTGATATCTGAATGACATTGTCAGATATTCTTGAGTTTTATCCTACAGGTGGTCAAACACTAATGAACAGTCAATGCTTGCAATCAGGATGATGGCCCATCATAAAAACCTAACATCCACATTTTAGTCTTTCTGACCACTTCTAATGTTCCTTGCATATAAATTGCATTTTCAAAACCCTATTAGAAATTTACCACTTTGGAATTTCAGTGCCACTGAGAAAAATGGAAACAAATCACTCATTTCAAGCATAAATTGCAGGAATTTTCCTCACTTAATGACAATGGGGCTTCCTTGTGTGAATCTGCAGAGGGTCAGCCCCAGAGTTTTGCAGAGGAAAATAAACAATGGAAAATGTTCCATTATGACTTTAATTTGGTACCAATGGGTTGTGATTGGTGCTAAAATATTGCACATTAGATATTTTTAGAAATATAAATATTTGTAATAGTAGATTCTGAAAAAAGACAAATAAAAAACAAAACTCAGACTAATAAACAATTTAAATGCAAAATATCATACAATGACTATTTCTTCTGTGTTGGGAATAAGTGCTGGGGACCTTATCTGCAGACCCCTCCAGTGTGGCCAGACCCATGGTTGTAGTAATATTCACCTGATCCCCACCACAGGGTTCCGTCTCCTTTTATCTTCTGGTTCCTCTACAGCATCTGGATCTCTCCATGTCAACATCTGGTTTTATGTGATCACATGGCTGGTGCAGTCAATGACTGGCCATAGTGGTGATGTGTCAACCTTACTTTGTGTCACTGGGTCACATGACACCTGGGTGAAATTTCACTGCTGTACCTAGTCAATGGCTGCAGCAGCCATGTGACCTGTGGCAAAGCAGATGGTGACTAGGGGAGATCCAGGAGCTGCAGTGGAGCCAGGGGAGTGAATGAACCAGATCCCAGCGATGGGGATCAGGTATAATTCAAACCGCAGATATGGCCATGCTGTGGGGTCCCCAGGGGTGTATAACCCCTTTAATACCCTTGATTACACAATAATATTGTTGCTTTAAAGGGGTTTTACAACATTATATCAGACCTTACAGAGTGATCAACCCATGGTAGTGAGCCTACTTACCTGGTCCCTGCCACTGGGACCTCCAACCTCTCTTGCTCCATGGCTGACTCTTCATCTACCTGGTCCGCTGATTGATGGGGCAATAGATTGCTACAGCCAATCATTGGTGGAAGTTCACCACTGCTGCCAAATGTCATGTGGCGCAAAGAGAGCAGATCACTGTGCGGCCAGCAATTGACTGTGAGTATTATGCCTCCTTCCCTCAATAAACATGATGTTCATATCAGCGCACCAAGAAGACCAAGAGCCATCTGTGAAGCAATAGATACCAAACTGAGTGGTTGGGATCATTAAGTATGATCATCACCATTAGTGTTGGGCGCGAATATTCGAATTGTGAATATTAATCGCAAATATCATCACTTTTGAGAATTTGCAAATATTTAGAATATAGTGATATATATTCGTAACTTTGAATATTCTAGATTTTTTCATCAGTAACTTCCCTTTTTGCTTATGGGCCATTGAGAAGGCTGCAATGTCTTTGTCTGAGTTTAGCAACATCCCTACCAACCAATAGGGAAGTTGCCTACCCCTTACTATAAAAGAACCTCCCCAGCAGATATTTTCTACTGTTTTTTAAAGTTCTGAGAGAGACAGCAATGTCATTGCTGTGCTCTGTGCTTTCCATACTACATTAGATAGATAGTTAGATAGTATATATATATATATATATATATATATATATATACATACACACATTACAGATAGTTAGTGGGATATAGTCAGTGTACGTTATATCCTGATATAGTGTAGCTGTTGCAGTGCAGTGTGTTAGGTAGTGTGATAGGTTCTGTTGTCCATACATACATGCAGACCTGCTAAAATGTTGCACCAAAATATTAGCATCATTAGTGCCGATTAGCGCAATCACAAATATATTGGAGCACTTGACTCTATCTGCATATAAAGCCATTTTTAATGTTCTGCCGTGCCAAAATTTTCTCCAGTCTCAGGAAATTTCTAGCAGCTTGGAAAATGTAGCAAAAGTGACCCGCGCCTGTATTTTGCGCGCATTACACGAATATTACATTGCCAATTGTTCGCAATCAAGAAAATAATCTCGAATTTGCGAATATATGATGAATATTCGCCCAAATATTCGTGAAATATTGTGATTTCGAATGTTAAGTGTTGAACAGGCACTGATATAGTTATGAATGTGTATGATGGTGAATGGGGAAAAATGCTCAGTTTTGAAGAAAAGTTGACTTGTTGCTATTCATAGTCATACAGAACAGAGCATAATTGAGGAACCACCCATTTACATTATAACTAAGCAAGCTTCTTTAATTGATAGACTCATGACACTGATTTTTTTTAGAGTATTGTCAGACTGGCATATCTTGTGTCCACAAGACAAAGCAATCTAAGGACCTACAGTCAATTATAACGTGTATATGTCCATTTTAGATTTTTTGCTTTGAATCAGATCAAGATCAATGTCTCAGTTTGTTTCTCCTCATAATCCAAAGCATATCTACTCGAAGGATAAAAGGGTTGCAATAAAATTGGCTGTAGTGAACTAATACATTCCAAGAAGTGATGAGCTGACCCATGGATGTTCAGGTTTGCAAAGTTCGGTCGAACTTCGGGTCAAAGTTCTGGTTCGGGACTCGAAATCCGAACTCCATTGAAGTCAATGGGGACCTGAACTTTGGTGCACTAAAATGGCTGCAAAATAGTCATAGTAAGGGCTAGAGGGCTGCAAAATGAGGCTAAGAGGCAATTGCCCTGCAAACAAATGTGGATAGGAAAATTACTTAAAATAACATAAAATAGAAAAAATAAAAATAATAATCTTGAAATAGGAAGTGGAGGTCAAAGTGGAGTAGGAGGTTGAGCAGGAAGTGGACGTGGTGGTGTAAATGGAAGCTGCAGTGGTGGAGGAGGAGATAGCCAACACTGTTTTTATTGTTTTTTATTTTTCCCTTTGTTTATTTATTTTATAAATTTGGGAAGGCCCCAAAATATTGGGAAATGGAATAACATTTAACTGTCACATATACAGTGCAAGTGTATCTCACACCAAAAATGGGTATATGTCACCCACAAACTAACAGACGGATTAACTATATTAATTTCCCTGTCACGTATACAGTGCGGGTGTACCTCACACCAATAATAAGTATATGTCACCCACCGAACTAACAGACAGACTAACTATTATCTTTTTGTGTCCGGGGTACAATGATGGTGCATTGCACTCACAAACAATCGCTATAGGTCACCCACTGAATTAACAGCCAGTTTAATTCTTATATTTCTGTGTCAGGGGTGCAAAGATGGTGCATTGCACCTGCAGAAATCTCTATAGATCAGCCACAGAATAAACAGATTCATTATTATATTTCTGTGTCAGGGATGCAAAGCTGGTGTATTGCACTACTCAGGGCTGATGGGCGATGCTACACATGATCCAGCTTGTATAGAACCTGGGTCACATTATGCCCCGGCTAATCATAGCCATGCCATTACTAGCCTTTCAACAAGCTTTATTAAATGCCCAAACAGCAAACTCGAACCCGAGCTTTTGTGGCAAAGTTTGAGTTAGGGATCTGGGTACCCAAACCCGCAAAGTCTGGTACAGTTCGCTCAACACCAATTCCAAAAAGTTAGTTGTAAATCAAGAATTGTCTGTAACAGCCAGCGATAAGCTTACATTGTATTGCATTCTGCTGGACTATTCTAGCTCATTCATTCCTCCGAATCTGGCCTGAATTCTTGTACTTTGGTGAACCCTGCTTGGTGCATTCACACCTATACCTATGTATAACCTTAACCATAGTATACTGTTAAAATGGGATCTTAGGCTGGATATTTAAAGAAGACCTGTCACCTCTCCTGAAACACATTCCCCATGTAATATCAATTCTGGAGCATCTATTCTTATGACATAAATCTGCAGTAAAGGTTCAAAGGGATGTTAACCAATTAGGGGGGTGTCTCTGCACAGCCTGAGTTCTTCCAGTCAGTGCTGCCATTGTCATACTGTGGAACGACCCCCCCCCCCCCCCACACACACACACACACACACACCAGGTAACACCCTTCTGTACCTTACTGTAGACTGCTGGCAATTCATTTGTCAACTAAATGAATGACGCACACAAAGTAATAAGAATAGATGTTGTGGAATTATTACATGGAATGCATGTCAGGAGAGGTGACAGTTTGTCTTTAACTTCTTTTATACTATGATAACATTTCTGGTACTATAGTCCGTGATATACGGTAAAACACAATGTACAAGCTTATCATCAGGCATTAGCTATAGTAAGTCATCTGAATTATTACACAATCACATTTCTCATCTCATAACAAATCTATTAACAGTAAAACAAAATATATCTCCTTAATGACACCGAGTACAAATGATAAAATGTCAGCGTAGAACATGCAGCAAACAAAAGCAATTATAAAAATTCATCTGTATAGCTTTTGTTGCAATGAATCTTATCAAGAGCAGTATATTTTTATTAAGCCTACAGACTGCAATCTATTACTGTACTGACTGTTGCCAAGGATTGTGCAATATAATTAGTAGATAACAGATGATAAACCCATCTGCAAGATTTTAATTCTTGGGTTAAAATTAATTATTCAGAATTGCATCAATGTTCATTAAAACTGTGGCTTCTTCTGACACAAGAAAGATCTATACTATAGGACGCACCTGATGATAAAATGCACAAAAATTCAGAGGGTAGAGAACAAGAACTTTACATTACAGGTCTTGCTGATGGTACACTCCACAAGGTATCATGAACTCCAGTGCTCACTGCTGCCAGTCCTCATAGTAGAAAATGGAGCAGCATGAACACACATTAGACTGGCCATACACTTTACATAGCAGCAAATCTTTCGACTAAGGCTACTTTCACACTTGCGGCAGTGTGATCCGGCGGGCAGTTCCGTCGTCGGAACTGGCCGCCGGATCCGCCGATCTGCTGCTGACTGAAAGCATTTGTGAGACGGATCCGGATGCGGATCCGTCTCACAAATGCATTGCAAGGACGGATCCGTCTCTCCGCTTGTCATGCGGACAGACGGATCCGTCTTGTACATTTTTTCACATTTTTGCCGATCTGCGCATGCGCATGCCGGAACGACGGATCCGGCATTCCGGTATTCTGAATGCCGGATCCGGCGCTAATACATTCCTATGGGAAAAAATGCCGGATCCGGCGTTCAGGCATGTATTCAGTTTTTTGGGCCGGAGAGAAAACCGTAGCATGCTGCGGTTTTCTCTTTTGCCTGATCAGTCAAAACGACTGAACTGAAGACATCCTGATGCAAACTGAACGGATTACTCTCCATTCAGAATGCATGGGAATAAAACTGATCAGTTTTTTTCCGGTATAGAGCCCCTGTGACGGAACTCTATGCCGGAAAAGAAAAACGCAAGTGTGAAAGTACCCTAACAGATATTCCTCTCCCCCATTAACATGCATGCATAAGTTTTGAATTTGGGGCAGTGTAGTAAATCAATGCCAGACACATATGGTGGTGGCTTATCTCCCCTGTAAACAAAAGGATCAGGCATGTTGAAGTCCAACAGCCTATTCTTCTCTTCTTTGTCAAAGTCAGGAAACCTCTGTTCACATTAGATGGTGGTTCAGCCCCTCCAAACTCAACCGTTTAGTCTGACATTCATTAGTGTGTATGACCAGCTTAAGACATGGGCACTCATTTATCCTAACTAGAGATGAGCGAAGTACTGGAAAATTCTATTTGGCTGCTTTGCCGAATTTTACAAAAAAAATAGGTTTGTGACGAATTATTTCATTACAAAGCAAATGTGTTTGTAAGTAGTGGGTGCAATGAGTGGTGATTGCACAGGTCCCCATTATTGTACCCCTCAGATGCCACGTTCAAACATGACATAGATATATAGATATATAGATAAAAATAAATCCTACTTATATGATCCATTTGCTTACAACAGGCCAGACACCACCATCTTGAAGATCTGTTGCAAAATCTTGAGCTGCCCAGAATGCGTGGTGACGTCATAAGTCTCCGTGCACCAGATTTTGTGTGAGATCTTCAAGCAAGATGGCAATGGTCGGCCCGTTACAAGAAAATGCATCAGGTAAGTATGATTTATTTTGTTTGATTTTTTCACTATTTCAGGTTAAATCAATTTGTTACCAAAAAACACGAGGAAATTCGGTTTTGCGGCAAATCAAATTTATCCTGATTCGCTGAACACTAACCCATCAATGATTTGGTCAAGTTTTCAGCATTTGCATCAGTCTTTCCTGAAGAAATATCTTCTCTTGTAAGCATTTGATGTAATATTTCTTTGTTTAGCAATTAAACCCCAAATAGCTATATAGAACTCACAATTACATCCTGAGAGAAGAGATCAGTACTTCTAACTCCTGAAACAATCAGCTCAATTCTCTCCTGAAAACCAGCACGTAGAAAGGGACAACGTATTGAACCAGAATTGCTTAAGTGTTCCATTAAAATGCAAATAGGCATACATGCAATTTAAGAGAGCCTCTTGAACTTGTTACTGGTTTATTAGACCTGTCCTTTTCTGAGATCTACTTACTGCAGTATGCTTTTAAGGCAGCTTAATTCATGACAAAAATATACTGCACATGCACTGATCGCTGCTAAACCACAGGCTGAGGCGCAGACGTGCCAAGCTGCAAGATGCCATGTAAAATATAAACCAGGCCACCATGTACAATAAATTCACATTAAGGTGAATATTAAAAATCTCTATATGTATAGTATAACTATCTTATTGTAGATACATAATAGCATGTCATCACACAACTGCCCTACCAATTTACAATACTAATATCTTCTTATGTGGCAGATGGGCATTCTGGTTTTCAGAATGTTATGCCATTATTGGGGGTCTCTGAACTTACACAAAAATGTGTATAATCTTCTGCCAAAGCATGCCCATACCATATGTATCACAATATTTGTGATTGGAATGAACAATTTTGCCATTCCGTGTGTGTCTTCCTCAGTTTCTTAATTTCTCTAGAGGTTGGAATATATAGTTTTAGATTGGTGACAGAAATGTACAGGCGACCATATTACCTCCTACTTTTATAAGAATCATGCCACCAAAATCATTTGATTAATGTGATTAATTACTTACATGAGCAACTGAAAAACAACAGGGAAAAGGTTCCTAGTCCTTGCTGGATGCTTACATTCCTTCAAGATTTCTAAACAATTAGTCAAGTATTACATTTTGAAATATATGAATCACAGCAAACATAATAAACACTAAAAGATTATTTGTCTTGGATGTTTGTAAAGTGGTTGTGTAAGGTTGGAAGAAATAGGGCTGACCCAGGCCTACAATGCCATTTGTAGAAAAAAAAAAGTTGAGTATTTTCTAATCCTGACTGATGCCTTTAACATAGGATTAAAGTAAAATAAATATATAATACAAAGTCCAAGAGTCTATAACTCAATAGAAAACTAGTTTAGCAGAAACATTACCATATTAATTGGTTGGATCTGAGTCTGAGGCATTGTATGTTGAGTCTAGTTTCAACTTATGATGGCCCAGGAACTCCCATTGTAAATTGAAGTATTGCATCTTATCTAGCCATTGTATTTTGAGGGACTCCTGTATTTTTTATTTTTTTTAGTTTAACTTGATGCTAGTATAAATTATAATTTACACCATTTGCAAGTTATACAGAAAATGTACAGGTTTATTAACTTTTGGGACTAAAATGAGGACCATTCCTGCTCTAATATTATATACTATGTAAGAACCAAAATATCCAAAAGCGCTAATCTCAGCATGGGGTGTATTTATGCATATTTGGATCTCTATGTATGTCTCCCACAGATATATATATATATATATATATATATATATATTACATTCGGAGCACATTTAGGTCATGAAATAACTATTTTTTCTATGTTCTAAATTATTTTATTAGTTTTTCCCCCAGAAAAACAGCAAAAAATACATTTTCTACAAATGTGATTTAATAATTAATGACTTTCAAAGCAGATAAATCATCAAATGTAACAGCAAATCATGCTTATTAACAATTCTTTAAATACATCAAAGCAGAGATAATACAGTATCGAATAATCTCATAACCAAACAACCCAAACCCACTCTTCCTCTCAGAAATCCACTTAAAAGATCCGGTTAAGGGAATCTATTGGGGATCCACTCGGGCTGGGAGCCACACCATAAAGGGGAAATTCATAGCCATTCTGCCCATACCTGTTCCCAATATAGCATTAGATTTTCCCCCCAGTATAGAACACATTCATAATACTTTTATCTTACTCATCAATCGTTTCCAAATATAGGATCTTTTTCTGATACCCATCTTCTAACTATAATAACCCTGGCGATAAGTAGTCCTTTCAACCATAATATACTTTCCTTTTTATCATCACTCTCTGGGGGTAACAGCCCTAATATTCCTAGGACGATGTCTAGGGCTGGTTTAAAAGCTGTCCTTCTACCTAATTCCTCAAGGATCTTACTCCAATATTCCTGGATAGTTGGACAACTCCATATGAGCAAAACCTGCCTCGTCAATATGACATTTTAGGTACCTAAACTCCTTTTCTTTATATATTTTAGACAATAACAGGGGGGAATAATACAGACGATGGAATGAAATAACTATTATTTATTTAAAACTCCTGTTTGCAAACTGTCAAGAATACTCAATTCTAGAAACTACACTTGCCAGAATACAATGAAGAAGGCGAAATAATATAAAGCAACAATAATACAGCAGATACCTCAGCTCAACTATTAACCTAAAAGGTTTAGAATTTGATTTACAATGTGTTTCTTTAGTTTTGACTTTAATTATCTGCTTCAAGTTGTCAGGACATAACCATATCTTAGATTTGCATTGCATTAGGGGATCTTTCCTTCCTATCTTTTCTGATCTTGTCTTCTGAAGTAATTTAACACAATTCTAATTTTCTTTTGCATGCGGGGTGCTCTCCATCCATGGAAGTGAGTTATGTGTATTCAAGTGGCGCATCTTATGAATCTT
The DNA here is from genome assembly GCF_014858855.1 of Bufo gargarizans. Lineage (NCBI taxonomy): Eukaryota > Metazoa > Chordata > Amphibia > Anura > Bufonidae > Bufo > Bufo gargarizans. The sequence continues at coordinate 161,392,679 of NC_058087.1, forward strand.
GTTAAGCTTTACCGCCTTACAGCTCTCACTGACGGAATATTTAATCACAGAAATGAGTTGGCAGATATGATATACAATGTGGTTAAGCCTTGCAGCATGTGTCTTCACTGGCAATTGAGGAACAGGTGAATTTGCCATTTATCAGTCCTATCTTGACAGCTTTGTGTAACCTTCTGTTTTCTTACTTATTTATGAAGATTAAAGGTGCTTTAAATCAACACTTTCCCTGTAGATATATCATTTTTATTTCCAAAGTGGCCATTTTTTCATCATTTACATAACCAGTAAAAGAGAGCTTCTCATTAAAACAAAAGCCAACTTTGGAAAAATGACTTCTGGAGAAAAATAAAATAAAAAAGGTTTTGCATGTTTACAGTGATTAACAATTCTCAAATCTCATTATAAGCCAAGAAGATTGGCCTGACTAATCAGGAGAAATACTTTATAATTACTCTTATTGCTTGCATAGTATTGTTTACCAACCATCAACAGCTTAACCTCTGGTGAACATAAAATCCAGTGAGCCTTCCATGGCCTCAAATTATCATTGTATAAAATGTGTTGCTTTGCCATTCTTCGGCCAAAATCTAGATCTAAAATGGTGATCTTGAAGGCCATTTGTCTTTTTCAACTATTGCTTCTATGGACATTCTGATATTGATCATGGTTTGAAAAATGGATTAGGTGACTGCTGAATTTCTACAGTTCATTAAATGACCAATATCCTATATAATTTCCATCTTATTATTCTTATCATCACCATTTCACATACCCTATTAGGAAACTACGAGCTCAGAATTTCTTTTTTGCAGGATCACACTTGTCACTGTATTACATAGGCAGCCAGGTCACATCAATAAGAACTTTAGGATGCTCCTTTAACCTCAATTATTAATTATAGCGGTTATGTAGGGGTACAGGCTTTCCACTGAAGCCAAATGACAAGAGACTGGTGGGGGTCAGGAATAGCAGAGCTAGAATGGGAGGGAAATAAATGGGTAAATACTTTTTTTTTACTGTTTTATCATATCCCTTCTCACTTGTTTAGCCCAACTTTCACTCCTTTAAAATTAAGGATGCTGATTTCAAGTAGTCTTTATCCTTCTTGCAAATATCAGCCACTGAACCATAGCAAAAACAACTTGGCAAGTTCCAGATTGGATCTAAGTTTGTCACTGAAACTCATATGTTGCAGATAAATATAAAATAAGAGAGTAAAGGTGGATTTAGATGGGAGAACTCTGCAGCTGATTGTCTGGAAGGAAGCTTTCCTTCCTGACAGTCGGCTGCTCATTCAGTTAAGGAGAACTCTGCATTTATATGCAGTGATCCCCTTCACTGTAAGAGAACGAGAGATCACTATTTTGATCCCTCACCCTCATACAGATTCATGGTTTCTGAACAATAGATCTCTGTTTAGATCATATGATCTGTTGCCCAGAAACTATGATCAGTGGTGCCTGCATGAACGACAAGATCACCCGATGAACGAGCATTTTTCTCATTCATCAGATTATCAGCAGCACATTTAAATGGGTAGATTCTCGGGAACGGTCTTTCATGATGATCTGGACAATTATTGGCTGGCGTAAATGCAGCTTAAGGGTCTATAACAAAGGCGATAACTATAATATTTAGTGTTGAGCGAAGTTCTCTAAAATTTGATTTGGCTACTTTGCCAAATTTTATAGAAAAATTAGCTTTGTGACAAATTACTTTGCTAATTTATTTGTAAGAAGCCAGTGAAATGACAGTTGCACTCAACACTAGTAATAATAAAAAAAAGCAAAGCTTAATTTTTTTTAATTAGTGAAGATGACACATATGTAAAGATCTGCCCAATAAAGACCTTAGCGAAAAAAAGCCATAACCACAGCTTTAAGCGGTTGTCTGAGTTAATAAAAAAGGGTTGCTGTTAGAATAGGGAAAATTTTTACAAACCATCCAATCCATTCCAGTGCTGCTGCTCCATACTCCCTGCCAGGGTCTTGTTTATCTGACTGCAGAGTATCCATACATGACCCTACAATAATTGGTTGAAGCTATCACATGTTGTATATGGGCACATCATGGCTACAGCACTGGGAAGGATAAGAGCAGCAGCAGTCTCAGAGGGGGTTTGAGATGGTGAGTATATATATTTTTTTAATTATTTTGTTTGAAGCAGCCTCTTTATTTAAAAGAAAAATAGCTTGAACAACCCTTTAAGCTCAGAAATGGATGCATTACTAGTCTGCAAATTGGGTTGTGACATCATGAGACCTAACTACATAACCACAACCTACACTTTGCTCTGTTTTTCCTGTCTACACTGTAGTAGCCTAATTTTGTCATATAATGTATATAGTTGTAAGGGATCAGGGTTCATGGCTAATTCACTTATGTCTTATTCATGTGGACCAATGATCCATACATAGATATATCTGCTCAGCGCCTTTATGGTATAATTGTAGATCTATTTTAATGTCTGGTCTTTGTATCAGTTCATTCCTCTGCAGTAAGCTATTTTGAGCTATACATAAAAAATGTAGCAAACATATATAATAGAAGAGTTACTGAGTCACAAGGCAGATCATTGTGTTAATGTTAGGTTTATAATTTTCTAGGAAGTGTTTAGGTAACAAAATACAAAATGTATTAAATGTAATAGGTTAATATTAGTACTCAATATTCATTATACAAACATATTCATTCAGCCTCTATGAACACAATGTATATTGATTTCTTCATTGTGTAGCATTCATAGACCTTAATGGATTTGTTCATTCCTGGGGGTCTGTGGAGGCATGTGGTCGGACCTGCAGTAGAAATTATACTTACCTGATCGCTACTGCTATGCAATGATAAGCAACATGTGCAATATTCGTTTTTGCTATATTTCGCAAAATTTTGGTCTAATATTTGTGATAAATTTGCGAAATTCGTGAAATTCTTAAATATGTGTTATCCTGTCATTATTTTCTTGATTGAACCTACACTGACTCCCACTAACTATCTGTATTATATTATATATATGAGCTAACTATCTAATTTAATTGGATAAGGAATAGGAATGTCACTACTCTCTCTCTCTCAGAACGGCAAAAAAACTGCAGAAAATGGCTGCTAGGGAGTTTCTTATATAGTAATGGGGTAGGCAACTTTTCTATTGGTTGCTAGGGATGTTGCTAAGCTCTGACGAATATATTGCAGCCTTCTCATTGGCCACAAGCAAAAAGGGAGGTTACTGATGAAAAAAAAAATCTTGAATATTTGCTATTCCGAATATATAGCACTATATTCTACATCTTCGTGAATTCTCGAAGTGCAAATATCCGCGATTAAAATTTGATATTAGAATATTCGCTAACAACACTACTGCTATGCTCAAGTTCTATCACTCTCCCTTGAGTTTCAAAGGTGTTGTGTCTCTTTGTGTCAATATCTTGTTTGCCATGGGATACATAGTGGCTGCAGGCAATGAATGGCCACAGCAGCAAGGTTTCACCCAAGTGTCATGCGACCCTGATAAATAGGTGATTCATCACTACTGAAGCCAGTCATTGGGTGCAGTGGCCCCATGAACCTATTCAAACCGGATGTTGTTGTGGGAAGACTCAAGATCAGCAGCGCTCGAGGTGTAGGGATGTAGGTGGATTACAGTTGCAGAGATCAGGTAAGTATGATGATCCCCATCATGGATCCGCTCACACCGAGGCATCTTCAAAAATGGACCCCAGGAAGGAACAACCTCTCTGCATACACATGTATTTTTAAATACGGAGATAGCACAAATTAAATGGTTTTCCACAATAACACCACTTATTACTTATGCATAAGACAGTCTATAAATATATGATTGCTGCTATGTATGTGCACCACCACTCTATTCTCCAAAAATGACTCTGGGACCTCCATTTTCATGATTATGAGAATCCCAGTAGTCAGACCCCTAGGGATTAGACTCGTATGCCCTGTTCTATGCGATAGAGTATTTGTTGGTAGTGATAGAAGTCCTTTGATGCTACTAAAGGAATATTACAATTTGTGAAGGATGCCAAGCTCATCATCTTCTTGGCCTCCAACCCTCTCTTGGCGGGGGAGGAGGCCAAGAATAAGTTGGCAAACTGAAAAACAATGTGTGGTGTTAAACAGGCAGGAAGTGCTCAAACCTATATGCAGTTGTGCATATATATATATATATATATATATATATATATACAGGGGAGCAAATCCTTGACTTGCTAATGGCGATCCCCAAAGGTGTATAAACTCCAATTTAAATGTGCCTGTTTTCCATCCACAGGCTACATTTAGGTCCACCTACGAGGCCTGGGCCATATCAGCCAGTCTTGAGTGGAACTCGCAGCCTCCTCCCTCCTCCAATCGCAAGCATGGCTACATGCTGGAGGTAAATGGTGAGTTGTTTGTGAGTCGGACCTCATGCTCCTGTAATTCACCCTCTGGCCCTAGTATTGCCCATATGGCTCAGGAACATGAGTGTTAGGACCCAAACTACATGAGAAACCTTGATGCTGTGCTCGGGCTCCGACATGTCCTCCACAGTAGGATATGTTAGCTAATCTCTCAATTTTAACATCAGTTTGAGGGTTTAGTTAGTGCGCAGAGTGCACCTGTCTTTGCTATTATATTGTTATATTGGTTATCACATCCACATAATTGCTATCTTGTGTAGGATGTCTATTGTGGTACTTATGATCCGCTGCGGGCATCCTCCACTGTATGCATTTTTGCTGGGTATCGCCATTAACATCGGGCCACAAGTGCAGGATTTGCTCCCCTGTATATATATGCACAACTGCATATGGGTTTGAGCACTTCCTGCCTGTTTAACACCACGCCATTTTTTTCAGTTTGTTTGCATATAGAGATGCATGAAGGTGTATAAACTCCAATTTAAATGTACTTGTTTTCCATCCACAGGCTACATTTAAGTGCACATGCAAGGCCTGGGCCATATCAGCCAGTCTTGAGTGGGACTCACAGACTCCTCTCTCCTCCCATTGCAAGCATGGTTACATGCTGGAGGTAACTGGTGAGTTGTCTGTGAGTCGGATCTCACACTCCTGTAATTCGCCCCTGGTATTGCCCATATGGCTCAGGTAGGTGAGTGTTAGGACCCGAGCTACTTGAGAAACGTTGGCACGGTGCTTCGGGCTCAGACAGGGTTTAGTAAGTCCAAAGAGTGCACTTGTCTTTGCTATTATTATATTGTCAAGAATAAGTTGGGCTTGGCGTCCTTCAAAAATTTGAAGCTATCCATGTAACTAGTGATTTTGTATGAAATAAAAAGATATATAGGTGTTTCATCTATGAGTTGTGGGTATATGAGTTATAAGACATAATGACTCACTAAACATCAGTATGAATTTTACCTTTGAATTCTGCATGATTGAATTGCTGTGACTTAGAGGAGAGTGAAGCTCCTCTTGTTGACTTACTGATAGACTTGGCTCTGTTTTGGACTTTTTTCAGACTAAAGGAACATTTCAAGAAAAACAAATATAGTGTTCCAAATCTAAGGAAAGATGCCTTACTCAGAGATTCAAAGAACATCAAAGACAGAAGGCATGCACTCCACTTCAAGTAAGCACAACACACAACCCAATGTATCAGTTTTTTATTATGTTTTAATAAATGTTGTGTTCCTGCGGTGCTGCTTTTTGGTCGCATGTTAAATTTTTATGCCCTAGAAATCAGTGCTGTTTTTTCTCTAATGGACTTTATATGAATCTGTCTTATTTTATGTTTTATGCATGAGTCCTTATGGTGTTCAGTGCAATAAATGCAGGGCAAATTGGGACTTTGGTCAAGGGTCTGTCTAGTGTTCTGTTTAAAGGATTATGAAAATAGAAAGTGTATATAAATTAAAGGATACAACATATACTAAAGTGACCAATTTATTTTTCCCTACCCTATTTTAATGACACTATGATAGTAGTATTTTTAATAACAGTTCTAATATATAAAATAATGTGTCATATTCATGTAGAGAGATTTTATATATAAAACTGTAGTGCATTCTTCAAGTACTGTTAAGGACAATAAAACATGATTCATAATTCTAAATGAATACTGTTATAATGGTAATTAAAGGTTCCCATTAGAAAAGCTCAAATGTCTCCCTTGTGCTAGCAGTAAAATGCACTTGGGAATTCAAGTGGCTTTAAAAAAAAAAATCTATAACTTGACATTTTATAATTAAAAGAAAAAAATAAATGTTAGAAAATATGTGCTAAATTAGGAAAATTACTTAAGCAAAGATTGAAAATATTGATTGTAATTTACCAAATATGTGAACTCCCTCTGCCCTCAATGAGAAGACAATTAAAAGTTAGGTTGTTAATTCTGCATAAAATTGAAATAAAAAAAATCTATAATTATGAGATTGGAGCACAGAGTTATTTTTCATTAAGACAAAGAGATTTCTAAAGAGTTCTGAAACTTAAGTTCTCATTTGCTTAAATTGGGAAGCAATTGGTTTTAAGAACTGCAACAACGGATTTAAAACTAACATTTGCAATGTAGTTTAAGCATGAGAGAATGTTGCTTAACTTTATACAGTGAATAAAGGTGTTGACTGATCAAAATAAATTAGTTTTTTGTTTTTAAAGCTACAACGTTTAATCCATACTTACCTTAACAATCCTTTGATGCTTCCCATTTTCTGTGTCTCTATTTATTTCTACTGGTCCCTCTCAACATTCAGGAAATAACTGTTTAGCCAATCACTGGATGAGACAGGTCTTAATGTAATGCATAGGATAGTATGGCTTAAGTTATTATTTTACACAGCTCTCAACAAAGTGGATGGACAAACTCTTTAAAGGTGTATTCTCTAGTGTTGATTGAGCACCATAGTGCTCAGGGGCTCTGGGGCTCGGGCTGAACACTTTGTTATGTTCGGGTGCTCGACCGAGCACACGAGAATAATGAAAGTCAATGGGAGAACCCAAGCATTAAACCAGGTACCCCCTGCTCTGAAGAAGGGAGGGTGCCTAAATCATAGGAAAATATCAGAAATTGATGGAAACACCACTGAAATGGTTCGGGAACAGCATGAAGGGGATGTCTGGATGCATCTTGGACTCCCAGGTCACTGCTGGAAAACAATTTTGTCCGATTAGTACGCCACTTTTACAGACTGACAATAATACGCACAAAACCAAAGATGAAATCGATTTTAGAGGAAAAATTGTTAGGAAACAATCTTTCCTATATATTTACTTGTATATAAAGTGAAAGTTCAGCCAAAAGTTTTGTTGAGTTTCGGAACTGGGGCCATGATTAAGAGGGATGGCCGGTGGCATCCGTATTGCGCTGCTAGAGCTGAAATTTGTGGACCAGTGCAAGACGACCCACAGTGAAAGCATTTGCCAAGAATGTTTTCATTAATCAACAACAAAAGTCGGAGGTTCAAAGACGATCCGACAGGTGATCCGACAGCGTTATTCTCATGACCCGCCAAGCAGCTTCTGGGAAACTAAAGTCTTTGGGTTCCGGGGGAAGTATGATTGCAAAGCTAAAAAGTTAACTAATTCAAGGAAGGGCACCACCAGGAGTGGAGTCTGCGGCTTAATTTGACTCAACACGGCAAACTTTACCCGGCCCGGACAAGGAAAAGATTGACAGATTGATAGCTCTTTCTCGATTCTGTGGGTGATGGTGCATGGATGTTCTGAGTTGGTAGAGCAATTTGTCTGGTTAATTCCGATAACCAACGAGACTCCTCCGTGCTAATTAGCTACGTGATCCCCCGGCGGTGAGGATTGTGTTGACCAGACTCTTATGGGAGAGTGCCTGCTGCTTAGATGACCATTGAAAAAATATGGTTGAGGGTCTACAGGTGAGCTGACCATCACAAACATTATGGGCGAGGGCCTTCTGCTGCTTTGCTGACTCTAGATAACTTTTGCCTGATCAAACATCCCGTGACATCAATGATCTATTTGAATGTCTGCCCTATCAACTAGATGTTCTTTTATGCCCCTAAAATGGTGACCACGGGTAAAGGGAAATCAGTGTTTGATTCCGGAGAGAGAGCCTGAGAAACGGCTACCACATCCATGCAAGGTATGCGGGGGGCATGCAAATTACCCTCTTCCGACTGTCAGAAGAGGACACCATCTATTGAAAAATGTAATTTTATGTCACAGAAAATTTTTAGAAGCGCACACATTACACAGCAGATGTGGGCCTGGACAGGTCACTGTCAAAAGAGGACGCCGTCTATTGAAAAATGTTATGTTATGTCACATAAAATGTTTAAAGCGCACACGTTATAGAGCAGATGTGGGCCTTGTCAGGTCACTGTAAAAAGCAGGCACCGTCTATTGAAAAATGTAATTTTATGTTATAGAAGAGCATACGTTACATAGCAGTTGTGGGCTTGGTCAGGTCACTGTTAGAAGCGGACACCATCTATTGAAAAATTTTATTTTATGTCACAGAATTTTTTTTTACGCACACATGTTACATAGCAGATGTGGCCCTGGTTAGGTGACTGTCATAAGCGGACACCATCTATGGAAAAAGTGCACTGGATGTCACTGATATTTTAGGGATGTGCACACTTTAAACAGGAGATTGTGGCACGGATAATTTATCTGTCCGCAGCGGACACAGTCTATGGAAAAATTGAACTGGATTTCAATAATATTTTAGGGATGTGCACACTTTAAACAGGAGATGTGGCGCAAATAATTTAACTGTCCGCGGAGGACACCGTCTATGAAAAAAGTTTACTGGATGTCACTGATATTTTAGGGATACGCACACTTTAAACAGGAGATGTGGCGCGGATAATTTAACTGTCTGCAGCCGACACCGTCTACGGAAAAAGTGCACTGGATGTCAATGATATTTTAGGGATACGCACAGTTTATACAGAAGATGTGGCACGGATAATTTAACTGTCTGCAGCAACCTATTACACTGTATTTTGCGCAGGATGCTCTCAAAATATATATTGCTGCTGTCCTTAAAAGGACTTTTGGGTCTCTGAAAAGTTTTTTGTATAAAAATCTTCCTATTACACTCCCTTCAATGTCTTTCCCTTCCTTTGCACAGCTCTCCCTAACACTGAGCAATTTAGCGCAGGTTGCGCTACAAACATATATTGCTGCTGTCACAGACAATAGTCCTTACAAGGACTTTTGGGTCTGTGAAATGTTTTTGTACAGAAATAATAATCAATTACACTCCCTAAACTGTCTGTCCCTTCCTATGCTCAGCTCTCCCTGACTTTGAAAAAGCCGAACACACGTCATAGGGTGCTATATAGCCAGCCAATCACTGTAATGGCAGCACCCAACATGGCTATTGGCCTTACAGTGAGGTAAGCACTTACCTGCATGTTTATTTGCTGCTTAGCAGCCGCAAAACATGCGTGGAGGAGCCTGAGCATTGCGCTCGAGCAGATGCGGTACTAGGCCGAGTACCGCCATGTGCCAAGCATAGCGATGCTCGAGCCAAACTGGTATTTGGTCGAGCATGCTCGCTCAACACTAGTATTCTCATCTAAGACATTGATGGCATATAACTAGGATATGCTATCAATGTCAGATAGTAAAAGGGTCCCAAAGGTGAGACCAGCACCTATCTTCAGAATGGGGCCCTGAAGTGAATGAGAGCATACCTTGCATGTGCTTAGCTATTTTCAGAAGTCCCATAGGAGTGATTGGAATTCACACCACACATGCATAGCCACCTGTCCATACACTGTTATAGGACTGCCAGAAATAACTGAGACAGCTCTTTTCTAATTTTTTAACCTCCATTATGGTGATTGGAGGGTGGCTTTGCATGCATGACTGTTCCCCATTAACTTTAGGGGGTTAAACATGTACTGCAAATAGAAGTAGGTCATAGAGGTGGAACCACACCTATCTGACATTGATAGCATATCCTTGAGATATGCTATCAATGTTAGAGATGAGAATACTCTTTTAATTATTTCTCATAAAAGAAGCCTTTACATGTTCAGAAAGCTCAACAAAGATTAAAATAACATTAAAATGCTATATTTCAGGCCAAGTACTAAAAACAGGATTACTATGTGAAAATATATATATAACATCCACCAGAGAATGCTCCTCATTGTTTATGCAGATTAAGGGTCCATTCACACGTCCTTAATTTGGGTCTGCATTCGTTCCGCAATTGGCGGACCCATTCACTTTCAATGGGGCTGGAACAGAAGCAAATCCGCATTTTCAGGATCCGAATTTTCGGGATCCGCACCCGTTTTTTCAGGATCCGTTTTTCAGGATCCGCAATTCCGTTCCTGAAAAAAATAGAACATGTCCTATACTTGTCCGCAATTGCGGACCAGAAAAGGCATTTTCTATTATAGTGTCTGTGATGTGCGGTCCAAAAATTGCGGATTGCACATTGCAGGTGTCCGTGTTTTACGGATCCGCAATTTGCGGATCCGCAAAACACTTATGGATGTGTGAATGGACCCTAAGTATGGTCTTTCGGCATTTTCATCGTATTGAGTATCTGTGATACAAATCCTAATTAGGTTATGTATATGAGACCTAATGCGTAATAAATTTTACTATATTATTTCCAATATGGTATCAAGAAAAAACAGCATTTATTTAAAAAAATATATATAAATATCTGGGCAGACTAAGCAATAGAACAATTATGGAATGTTAGAATTGGTAAAAAGCTGGATATTTTTCTGGCTTCAAGGGTTGTAAGCTCTCCAGTCATGAGGGGTTAAATAGAACAAGATAATAAAAATTGTATGATATTGTTAAGCATTTAATAATTCTTTATCACACAAAATGAAAGAGCTGTATAATTTCACTACTCAAAAATTGATATCATCCATGCTTGCCTATTTTTAAAGGTTTGAAAATGCATAACACTCTTCTTTAAATGTTAAGCAGCATTATAGATCTTGCCCGAGAAATGATATGATCTCTACAGTTCCATTTTACAAATTTCTTCTATTTTGCCAAAAGGGGTCAATTCAGGTTTAATGCCTTTATCAAGTTACACTGATAGTCATCTAGAAATGTCCCACTACATCACGCCAACATCATATAGACTCCTATGAACATTTGACAAATCATGGACTATGCCCTAAGACATAAAGAACAAAATGAAAAGTACTTTATATGCATCAAATATTCATTTTATATGTTGGCTTCCAGAACAAAACTGCTCGGTATTGTGTCTGTGTGTAGATTAATCAGTCTGGGAGCATAGATGTAAAAATTATACAGAATTTGACAGAATGATCAGTGCTCTCAAGGCTTTCAGTCAATATTAAGACAAGGGAAGAAAAAAAAAATGCCTTTGCTTGATGTCCAGAAATTTTCAGTTCAGAATATCTGATTTAGTTAGATGATATTAAACATATACACTGGAATTTATCAAAGTTGTAAGCCAGTTTTCTGGAGTACAAAAGTGGCATATTTTGGGGATTTTACATTTGCTCAAGATACTGGTAAAAAAGTGGAAAGAGCAAAAGGGGAGGGACCTCAAACATATTTAGCATGATTTACACTACAAAATGTCAGATAGAAAGTCTATCCAGAGATTTGCCATGTACTGTAGAAGGCATAATTAGCTTGATTTCATTCATTGAAGCTAAATGATCAACACTGTTGTAACATATAACATACGTGAATGCATATATGCCTTTAGAGATATGACAAACATAGAGCTAAGCATATCTGAATGATGCTTATGACATGATAATCTTTGAGCAAATTGCTAAACATATCAGACACATTTCTCTTTTTTCTGTCACATCTTGTCTATCAGACATATACACCAGCGCTTAGTATCAAGAAATGGCACACATGTAAGTATCTTGGCAAAAATAAAGGCATGGACCTACATATGGCTACTGGATACCTGCAAAAAATGGTGTGGACATTGATAAGAATTTGAAAATCCCTTAACACGTGTACACTGTGGCCAACACCATTTCCCCAACCCATAGGAAATGTTTATAGTTGTTGCAAAAATTTCTGCCATTGGCCTATTGATTTCAATGGGGTTTGGTAATCCATGAACATGCTGTAGAAATGATACCATTAAGATAAACTTTAATTGCATAACCATTCCTAGACACCACTGAGGAAGGTGTAAAGAGTCTACTGAATATATTAGCTTTTGCGCATGTCATGAATTCCCAAATTTTGGTGCAATTTGCAACACAATTATTTTGTATTCTCCATAGTAAATCAGGCCTTTTTGCCTATAGCAACCAATCAGGTTAGTTTTCCCAATAAAGACTAAGCTTTGATTGGCAAATAGGGACATCACAGCCATTTTTTCAGAAAATGTATCAGACAATTTGAATCTAACCCCTTCAGGACCCTGCCATTTTTCACCTTAAGGACCAGGCCATTTTTTGCAAATCTGACATGTGTCACTTTATGTGGTGATAACTAGAGATGAGTAAGTTTCATATTTTGATTTGTTTGGTGGTAAAAGCAGAATTGAGTTATGGATTCCATTACCATGGATCATAACACAATTCTATGACAGAATGCATAGCGGAATGCCTTTATTGGCATTCCGTTATTCATTTCATAATAATAGGGGTCTATGGGCTGCAAAACGGATTCGTTCCATTTCCGTTAAAATTATTGTTTTAGCAGTTTTTATTTTAGTTTTTTCTACGGTGTTCAGGTGAGGTGGTGGATCATGTGATATTTTTGTAGATCAGGTAGGTGTAGATCCACAGCAATACACAATATTTCAGTTTTTCTTTTTTTTAACGATTGTATGTGTTTTATTTAGAAAAATTTTATTTTTTTACTTGAAACTTTATTTTTTATTATGAAAAATGCTAAGGGCTGGAACCCATAGGCTTCCATAGAAGGCAAGCCCTGATGCCTATGGAAGGCATCGGGTTTGCCTTCTAACATCGGGTCCCCTCCACTGCAGCGCGGGGACCCGATGGGGAAGCAGAGGGTACCTGTACATACAAGGGTTTTCACCAATGCCGGCATATGTAGCAGGGACCTGGCAGTCAGTGACTGCCGGGTCTGTGCTGCTGATCGGGCGGGCACAGCTCCTGCACCCGCCCGATCAGCTTGTTGTACATGTATGGTGCTGGTCCTCAAGTCACGTCCACCAGTACCGTATATGTATGGCGAGGGTCCTTAAGAGGTTAATAAGACATAATGTATAACAAAACAATCAGTGTAGCAAATATCCCTATTTCATTTTTGCTTATTCTATTTGTTAATCTGTATCAGCCGTTATAACAGCATCCACTGTCCATTTACAATTTTATTTGAAACATTTTAAAACTAAGTTGATTTGACACTTACCTGCATAGAATTCAGGACTGTAAACTGCACCAACAACAGGGTTTAACTTCCACCCTATAAAAAAAAATTGTAATGATATGTTAAATGCATAATAAGCAATGTATAAAATACATTTGATTTGTATTAGCCATTTTAATGTTTTGAACATTTATAGGGTGCATACATTAGGCATACATAAAGCCTAAATTATGGAAACCTACTAGTAAGAGTTATCTACCAATGTGGGGCTCTATCACCAGGATTTATCCTTAGAAAGCATTTCTACCACTTTGCCTTAAATTGCAAAGATCTTTCTAAAGTTATATAGTTAGATCAGTTAATTAGAGCACTGACTATGCCCTTAAATAAACTTAAAAAAAAAAAAAAACCTCCTGTGTGGCATTCAAAATGACCTCTCAAGTGTCTACTGGACATTTCAGGTAGACAAAGTGTCTTGCTGAATCATTGTTCTGCCACTCCAACTCTGGTTCTTTGATTGAAGTAGATGGTGCCTCAGTGTAATTCATGGGCTGCACACAAAATGTTACTTGCATGAATGAGCCAAAACTGTAATAGTGCAGTGTGTTGATTCTTGTGTAGGTAGAATAATATTTTTTCTGTATATGTGCAATTTGCATGTTCAGATCTACTTTCATCATTTATTAGGTGGCATGTATATGGGCAAAACAAAAGTGGTTAGGTGGTCCAACATTGTTAAATGCATTCGGCATGTGCTTGTTCTTGGCTCAAGCATGTACGTGAAAGATTGGATAATATTGAAGCATCATACACATTATTTACAGTATCTGAACCAACTGAGTAAATATATCTAGCAGATACTTGAGCTGCAATTGCCATGTAGCACATGAGTTATTCGAAGTCAAATTTTAGAAAGTATGAGCTAAGGCACTGAAATTGTCTGGAAAGAACTTTTTGGGTCAAACAGATTGGTAGCATTGCATTATAGGGGTCATTTTAGATGTCAGTTTTTTTTGAGCATTTCATAAGTAATTCATAACGGTAGGGAAGGGGATGAAAATAAATAAACAAATATCTGTTTTTGCATATAAATATGTGAAAATGGTTGAGACAACAGAATAAGCGATGTTCAACCTACTATAAAACTAGGCCAATTCATAACTGCTTGTATACAACTATTGAAAAAGAAATGCATACTTACAAAAGTAAAAGTTTTGCAAAACTTCACCTCAATAATCTGCTAGAAATGCTCATGTAAAATATACACTTAGCTATGTGTAAAATGACTTTCTGTAACATAATATTTTACCCAGCATTGGTAGTAAATGGATAAGACACTATTCTTTTCAGCATAATAGAAACCTTGAGTTGTGCCAACATTTCAATCAAGTCATTGTATATTTTTGTGATATTTTATAATTAAGAACTTTGCAGCAATGTGATTGAATCCTGCCAAAGAGATGAATGGTTTTAATCATTCTCATATCCTTCAGACAATTCTGTCAAGAAGTCTAAGGATCTTTATCACATTTCAAGTTTCACTAACGGGTCTTCAATTTGTCCATGAAATTTCTTCTCAGCTCCAGGTCGATGCACACAGCTTAGAAGTACCTTCATATTTCATTTCTTTTCCACTCCATTTTCTGATGGCTGTATTAGCCAACTTTTTTCGGAGTCAATGCAGGAAAGACTTAATTCATCATGATGAAAATAACACCAATTAAAATTTACTTTATCTTGTCAGAGATATGTGCTGGCTCATAAATGTGTGGGTTAATCATGTGTGAGAAGAGCTAATGTCACTGTCCTATTAAAATAACCACCATGGAGGCTGATGTTGTCATTTGCGAAGGTAAGTTCTTTGTTGTGGGTGTTAATGGCTATATTTGTCTTCGTGCATTAAATGTCAATTATTCTTTGACATTTGCCATTGCAAATGGCGGGTCATTAGAGAAATCACTGCTTTTTTCTAATGCTTATGCTGTTTTAATAATGTCCTATTCCAACATTTGTGTTGAATTTATCCTGATATTTGACATTATTTTTGTATTTTAAATGTGAATACTATTGCTGATATTGGCTTATCAATTATAGTTAATGAAGTCAATGCTATCACTTTAGAAAAAGCTTTCATTTGAGTTAAGGATAAATGAAATACTTAAAATTACTTTTTTTCTGTTTAGGTATGTCTAGTAAGTGTGAGGAGTCTTATAGGCCAGGTGCTTCTTTGGGAGAAAGATATATAAATTAGCTTTCCTTCCAAACAGGATAATCAATGCCCAACCTTTTAAATAGACCTTGAAACATATCTTGCATCTCATCTGCAGACAGCTGTTTAGGAGTGATTGCCCTTTATCATGGAGAACATAGATAACTAGTTTAGCTAGATAAAGGCCTTTGCTCAGGATCTAGAGGGTCTATTTAAACTATTTTCAAAAAAATAAAGCTAAGGGTGGCTTCATATGTGGGAGAAAAGCCCAGCAGTAAAAATATGCAGCTATGGTTTAATATGCCCCTCTAGGTTACTAGGGAAAATATATCCAAATTAACTTTATTTCCTGAAGGAAAACAAAAAGCTAAGGGTGAATTCATATATGGCGGAAAAAAACACAAAATATGCAGGTGTGGATTCTTAACATATGCAATAGTGTTGAACAATCGTGCTCGGCTGAATACAAGTTCGGCTCGAGCATTGCTATGCTCGGCACATGGCGATACTCGGCCAAGTACCGCATGTGCTCAATCACAATGCTTGAAACTCCTCCCTGCAGGTTTTGCGGCTGCTAAGCAGCCAATAAACGTTCAGGTAAGTCCTGCCCTCACTATAATGCCAGTAGCCATGTTGGGTACTGGAATTACAGTGATTGACTGTCCGGAACGCTTCATCGGGTGCTATATAGCACCCGATGACGCATGTTTGACTCATTCAAAGTCAGGGAGAGCTGAGCTAAGGAAAGGACAGACAGTGTAGGGAGTGTATTTGAATAATTTTTCTGTACAAAAACGTTTCACAGACCCAAAAGTCCTTGTAAGGACTATTGTGTATGACAGCAGCAATATACACTCACCTAAATAATTATTAGGAACACCTGTTCTATTTCTCATTAATGCAATTTTCTAGTCAACCAATCACATGGCAGTTGCTTAAATGCATATAGGGTTGTGGTCCTGGTCAAGACAATCTCCTGAACTCCAAACTGAATGTCAGAATGGGAAAGAAAGGTGGGCTACAACAGCAGAAGACCCCACCGGGTACCACTCATCTCCACTACAAATAGGGAAAAGAGACTACAATTTGCACATGCTCACCAAAACTGGACTGTTGAAGACTGGAAAAATGTTGCCTGGTCTGATGAGTCTCGATTTCTGTTGAGACATTCAAATGGTAGAGTCCGAATTTGGCGTAAACAGAATGAGAACATGTATCCATCATGCCTTGTTACCACTGTGCAAGGCTGGTGGTGGTGGTGTAATGGTGTGGGGGATGTTTTCTGGGAACACTTTAGGCCCCTTAGTGCCAATTGGCCATTGTTTAAATGCCACGGGCTACCTGAGCATTATTTCTGACCATGTCCATTCCTTCATGACCACCATGTACCCATCCTCTGATTGCTACTTCCAGCAGGATAATGCACCATGTCACAAAGCTTGAATCATTTTAAATTGGTTTCTTGAACATGACAATGAGTTCACTGTACTAAAATGGCCACAGTCACCAGATCTCAACCCAATAGAGCATCTTTGGGATGTGGTGGAACGGGAGCTTTGTGCCCTGGATGTGCATCCCTGAAATCTCCATCAACTGCAAGATGCTATCCTATCAATATGGGCCAACATTTCTAAAGAATGCTATCAGCACCTTGTTGAATCAATGCCACGTAGAATTAAGGCAGTTCTGAAGGCAAAAGGGGGTCCAACACCGTATTAGTATGGTGTTTCTAATAATTCTTTAGGTGAGTGTATGTTTGGCGTGCAACCCACACTAAATTGCTCAGTGTTAGGGAAAGCTGTGTATAGGAAGGAACATACAGTGTAGGGTGTGTAATAGGAAGATTTTTATACAGAAAACTATTCAGAGACCCAAAAGTCCTTTTAATGACAATTGTGTGTGACAGCAGCAATATATATATTTAGCGCATCCTGCACAAAATACCATGTAATAGGCCGCTGCAGACAGTTAAATTATCCGCACCACATCTCCTGTTTAAAGTGTGCGCATCTCTAAAATATCAGTAACATCCAGTACACTATTTCCGTAGATGGTGTCCCCTGCGGACAGTTAAATTATCCGCGCCACATCTTCTATTTAAAGTGTGCGCATCCCTAAAATATCATTGATATCCAGTACACTTTTTCAGTAGACGGTTTCCCCTGCGGACAGTTAAGTTATCCGCTCCACATCTACTGTGTAAATTGTGCACATCCCTAAAATATCAGTGACTTCCAGAGCACTTTTTCCGTAGGTGGTGTCCCCTCCGGACAGTTAAATTATCCGCGCCACATCTTCTATTTAAAGTGTGCGCATCCCTAAAATATCAGTGATATCCAGTACACTTTATCCGTAGACGGTTTCCCCTGCGGACAGTTAAATTATCCGCTCCACATCTACTATGTAAATTGCGCACATCCCTAAAATATCAGTGACTTCCAGAGCACTTTTTCCGTAGACGGTTTCCCCTGCGGACAGTTAAATTATCCGCTCGACATCTACTGTGTAAATTGTGCACATCCCTAAAATATCAGTAACATCCAGTGCACTTTTTCCGTAGATGGTGTCCCCTGCGGACAGTTAAATTATCTGTGCCACATCTTCTGTTTAAAGTGTGCACATCCTTAAAATATCAGTGACATCCACTACACTTTTTCCGTAGACTGTGTCCCCTATGGAAAGTTAAATTATCCGCGCCACATCTCCTGTTTAAAGTGTGGTCATCCCTAAAGTATCAGTGACATCCAGTGCACTTTTTCCATAGACAGTGTCCGCTGCGGACAGTTAAATTATCTGCGCCACATCTCCTGTTTAAACTGTGTGTATCCCTAAAATATCAGTGACATCCACTGCACTTTTTTCACATCTGCTATGTAACGTGTGCGCTTCAAAATGTTTCTGTGACATAAAATTAAATTTATTAATAGATGGTGTCCTCTTCTGACAGTGACCTGACCAGGCCCACATCTGATATGTAACGTGTGTGCTTCCAAAAAATTTCTATGACATAAAATTTTATTTTTCAATAGATGAAGTCCGCTTCTGACAGTGACCTTACCAGGCCCACATTTTCTGTTTAACGTGTGCCCTTCAAAAAAAAAATTAGGACATAAAATTACATGTATGGCCCATCTATTTCATTCTGGGTCTATGTGGATACAATATGGGGTCAGATAGATTCGATATTGAGGAAAACGCATGAAGAATATAGATTGTTTATTAAGGAAAACCGCAGAAATAACGCAGGACGTGAAATAATGATGAATGCATTTTATAGTAGTGAGTGGAGTACATTTTTACATATAGATTATATTGAATTTTATAAACTCTATATTGGAAATATAGATAGAAATGTGGTTGCTATAATGACATTGTGATTGTCCAGAAAACTCCATGTCATGTTTTGAATACATCTGAATTAATCCACACCTGGACAACCAGCTATAAAAGATGACCAGTTTCATGGGAAAACTAGCCACTGAGGAAGGAGTCGTAGCCAACTCCGAAACGCGTTTGGTGAAAGAGGATCCCATGCAACCGAATCTACAATCGGAACATTGAAGCGCTTTAAATCTTCTGTAAAGAGAGGGATCGGTATCAACTATAATTGGCAGGAGAAAGCAAAGACAGACCGCCGAAGTAAAAGCTATCCTGCTGCCTGCTCTGCTTGATCTCAGTATCTGGCAGCAATCTTTACGCAAAAAAAATGTTTTAAGTTCGGCACCCCTGCAATTGATGACCGAGGATCCCCCGGACTTTACTTTGGAAGCTACATCACTGTTTGCAAGCGGAATACACGTGGGACGCCACGCTAACCGCAATACACCCAGCCTAACCGTGAGTAGTGAAACCAGCATTTAACCAATATATGCATAGAAAGTAAAAAACTTTGGAACTCCAATTATATTGAATATAAGCGAGAAACATTTTACCTCTATCCGACCACATTGGAATTTTTTCTATGAATTTTACTCTACATTTATAAATTACGGACTGTGCAATAGAGTTCAACCTTTCAGATTTGCTGTGTGAGCAATTTATTGCGGTTATATAGTTGAAAGACCCAATTCCGTTTATAATGTGCATTTTATCTATTTTATTTATTTTATATGTGAATTTATAGCATGCGACTGATTGTTTAATATCTGTTTAATTAAAGGTATAATTTATATACTATATGGTTGAATTTTCCAGTATATCTCCTATGTGTATCCAAGTGTAGGTGTGCCCCACTACACAACTTTTTATAAAATTACATGTTTCAATTGACGGTGTCCTCTTCTGACAGTCTGTCCTCTTCTGACAGTCGAGAGTGGATAATTTGCACGCCCCCTTGGATGTGGTAGCTGTTTCTCTAAAATCAAACACTGATTCCCCTTTTCCTGTGGTCAATATTTTAGCCGCGCATAAAAGAACATCTGAAGTTGATAGGGCAGACATCCAAATAGATCATCGACGTCACAGGGACGTGTGATTAGGCAGCAGACCCTTGCCCATAATGTTTGTGATGGTCAGCTCACCTGCAGATCCTCAACCATAAATTTTTTGATGGTCAACTAAGCAGCAGGCACTTTCTCATAAGAGTCTGGTCAACACAATCCTCACCTGCCGGGGGTCACGTAACTAATTAGCACGGAGGAGTCTCGTTGGTACCAACTCAGAACGTCCATGCACCATCGCCCACAGTATCGAGAAAGCTATCAATCTGTCAATCCTTTCCATGTCTGGGCCGGGTGAGGTTTGCCGTGTTGAGTCAAATTAGGCTAGGTCTACACGACGACGACATTTGTCGCGCAACATTTTGTTGCACCAATGTCGCGCGACAATTCTTATAATGGCAGTCTATGGTGTCGCACTGCAACATGCGACATGCTGCGACTGCGACGCAACAGTCGCAGAAAATCCATTCAAGATGGATTTTTCTGCGACTGTCGCGTCGCAGTCGCAACATGTCGCATGTTGCAGTGCGACACCATAGACTGCCATTATAAAAATTGTCGCGCGACATTGGTGCAACAAAATGTCATGCGACAACTGTTGCGCCCTATCTGTCGCGCGACTTTTTGTCGCGCGACAAATGTCGTCGTGTAGACCTAGACTTAAGCTGCATGCTCCACTCCTTGTGGTGCCCTTCTGTCAATTAGTTTAAGTTTTAGCTTTGCAACCATACTCCCCCCAGAACCCAAAGACTTTAGTTTCCCGGAAGCTGCTGGGGGGGTCATGGGAATAACACCTGTCAGATCGCCTGTCGGATCGTCTTCGAATCTCCGACTTTCGTTGTTGATTAATGAAAACATTCTTGGCAAATGCTTTCACTGTGGTTTGTGTTGAGCTGGTCCACGAATTTCACCTCTAGCGGCGCAATAAGGATGCCACCGGCTGTCCCTCTTAATCATGGCCCGGTTCTGAAAATCAGCAACATTTTTGGCTGAATTTTATATAGAAGTAAATATATAGGAAATAATATTTCCTAACAATTTTTCCTCTAAAATCGATTTAATCTTCGGTTTAGTGCGTATTATTGTTAGTCTGTAAAAGTGGCGTACTATTCGGACAAAATCATTCCCAGCAGCGACCTGGGAGTCCAAGATGCATCTAGACATTCTCCCCATGCTGTTTCAAACCATTTCGGTGGTGTTTCCATCAATTTCTGACATTTTCCTATGAACTAAGCACCCTCCCCTCTTCAGAGCAGGGGGTACCTGGTTTAATGCTCGGGCTCTCCCATTGACTTTCATTATACTCGGGTGCTCGGTCGAGCACCCGAACATCCCAGTGTGTTCGGCCCGAGCCCCTGAGCACTACAGTGCTCGATCAACACTTATATGCAGGTGTTTTTAACAAAAGGAGAGTTACCTAGCAAATTTGAAAAAGTTCTGATTCTACTGAAACAAAAAAAAAATTGAATAATTTATTCACTCATCTCTAATTTGATTTTTTTTTATTAACGCCTTAGTGACCCCCTGATTTAGCCCTTACTGACCAAACGTTTTTCTTACTTTTTTCATTGTCGCCTTCCAAGAGCTTTCCATCTTTGTAGCTATATGAGGACTTGCTATTACTGGACAAGTTATATTTTTAAATAGTGTCATAGTGTTTGGGGACCATAATTTTCTGTTTAACTTTTATTTATTCTGGGAGGGAGATGGGAAACAAACAGCAATACTGCCACTGAGTTCTTACATTAGAAATTATAAATAACATAATATCTTTATTCTCTGGGTCAGCAATTTTTTTTATTGAAAAAAAGTATTTTCAATGTAAATAAAGCATATTTTGATTGGATTTTTTTAATTTAATAAATAGATCTATAGTCCAACAAAGGTACTGTAGCAGGCAATATGTAGATTGATTTTAAAATATAATTCTGAATCCCTATAGTGCATTGCATTTTTATGTCAGTTCTATACTGACATTGACCAGCAGGCTGCACCAGAGAGGCATAGCCTGCTTGAAAACACTCAAGGGGCAGTCTTGTACACACATTGGCACCTCACAATTACATTTGTAGGATGCCAATGGAAAACAAAGGGAGTTTGCTAACTCGGTCACTGCTTATAAGGGATTAAACAGTGCCGATATGGGCTGTTAGAGCAGAAGCGTGGCTCTAATATGAGATCTGAGCCCTTGCTCTCCACCTCACAGGGGTCCCGTGCAGCGCTTAGACCAGGCCACCTTGGAAAGGCAGCAGCCCAGCCTAAGGCCCCTTAGTGACCACTGTAAAAGGATGTATTGGTGGTGACTAAGGGGTTAAAATCTCTATCAATATGATGCAATATATTGTCAATGAATTTCAACATGGCAGCACATAACATTAGTTTGGGGAAACACTAAGAGACTATGGTATGCTTAACCTGAATGCATTGGACTTTTAAAAAAAAAAAAAAAAAAACGGTTCTAAAATTATTTTATTAATACAATCTAATATAATCAGAGATAAAAAAAAAAAAACGCAAATCTATATTTCACATTGACAATTTTTCTTAGAACAGTTTTTGTGCATGAAGTTCACAATTTTTATAGTGGCAGCATATTTCAGGGTTTTAAAACCTCTGTGTTTAGACATTGGTGCATGTTTACTAATCCTCTAGATCAGTGTTGGGCAAATAGTTTCTCTTTAGCTGTTGAAAAACTACAAATCCCATCATGCCCTGCTATAGGCTGATAGCTGCAGGCAGACTGGGCATACCGGGAGTTGTAGTTTCTAAAACAGCTGGAGAGCCACAGTTTGTCCATCCCTGCTCTAGATGGTCTAAATGTAGGCTGTCTAGACATACACTGGATTTATAACAGTAGCTCAGGCTGGATGATACATCTAGTGCATGGCTTGACACTTTTACCTAACTATATAGCAAAGATTGGCTTAGTTTGAGACAGAATTTTATGCCATAACTGTAGGACAACTCTGCCTCTAAATGCCACATATTAGGTCATGCCTACTTTTCTGGAAAGTCATACCTTGCTTTGTAAGCCACACCTCCTTGTTGCACTAGATTATAATTACTTTTCAAGAACTAGATGTGCAAAATTGGCCCGAAAATGCACATGACTACAACAAATTGCATCAATTTACAGACTGTCACATACTAATAATAAAGTTGCAAAAGCATTAACAATTAAATAATTAACAAAATAGTATATTTCATTTATCTATAGACATAAATATTGTATATAAAAAGAAACCTAGTAGATACTTACCATTTGTGTAAGGATTCAATGTCTTTTTATTTGTCATAACACGTGCTGTGGCATTATTAACCTGAACATATACAAAAGGGAATTAGTGTTTGTTTTGATTGCGTAGGCCAGATATTTTCATGCATCTAAATTTAAAATGTTTATTTAATATAATTGTATAGAACTGTAAAAAATACACAAAGGTGTAAAAAATTCAAATCAAATTACTTTTAATTAAATTTACTTCAATCTTTAAAAAAATACAAATCATTTCAATAAAGCAACAGCATATCAATTAAAATTTAATAAAGGGACATTAAAAGGAAATTAAAAGGTTTTGCATAATTTAGAATTCAAAATCATGCTCATATTCTATGAGAACTCTGAAATGATAAATATTTAAAATAATCAAAGAAGAATGTTATATGAAGCAGCATGCAATGGAAAAATAGAGAAGGGAATAAGGATGAACTGAAACTGTCAAAGTAACAAAGAAATCCAAGTAAAAACTAAATTATTTGAAAACACGGTATGTAAAAACCCTATCAAGCTTTCACCACTTCAAACAAGAATCTCAGTGTCATCATGTGCACTAACAAACATGGCATAAGCTTGGCTAAATAACTTCTGACAAAAAAAAAAAATATATATATATATAAAGGGTGCTTTAAAAGAGCTGACCATAGATGACTACAAAGAGGCCCCTATAATGGTAATTTTCCCCTCTGTGGTTAACAGTTTTTTCCACTAAAGTAGCAATTTTATTAATAAGGGTACTGGAAGGATAATTTCCATAGGGCTTTAATGAAACATATAAAGTATTTAAATAGTATATTGACATTCTATTGTTCTCGAAAATATTGCTATATCTCTGGTGAACGAGGATAAACAGCATAGAGTCATACTGCACCTGACCAAAATAAGTCTAAAACACAAAAATGTTTTAACATTGCTAACAGTGTTGTATTTCAGAAAAAAATCTATTCACTACAAAGCCGAATTTCCTTGTGTTTCATGATAGCATATCGATTTTCCCTGAATGGTGGTAAAAAATAAAATAAAAATCATAATGGCCTTATCAATTTGAGCCAAC